>NW_028261386.1:72968708-73241208 GCF_051295495.1 Thamnophis sirtalis | reverse complement strand
ACAATTGTTAAGTGAATTGCTGTAGTTGTTAAGGTAGTGATATGGTTATTAAGTGAATTTGGCTCCCCCATTGACTTGACTTGTCAGAAGATCACAAAAGCTGATCACATGATCCCAGGACACAGTAACAGTCATAAATATGAGTCATTTGCTTAACATCTGAATTTTGATCATATGACCCTGGAGATGCTGCGATGGTCATAAGTGTGATAAATGGCCATAAGTCACTTTTTTCAGTCCCATTGTAATTTGAATGTTCCTTAAATAAGCTGTTATAAGTCGAGGACTACCTGTAGTTGGTCAGAGCCCGCATAAAAAAGATGGAGACAAATGTCACCTTTGCCCATTCCCTTTTGGTTCGTAAGTTTCATACTCAGTGTGTCCAAAGTTGGATTTGTAAGTGTAGAAAAGTGATGGCACTTTTCTTCACTTACAAATTTTTTTCTTTCTTTTGTAAGTGATGGGTTGGAGAAACTTCTTTGACAGATGCTTTAATTGGCCATCACAGATGAATTCCCAGATGATTAAACTCTAAGAAATATTATATACAGATTTATATAATATGAAATTGGAATATTAAAGTGGGAATACAGGTAATCCTCAATTTACAACAGTTCATTTAATCCAGTGATGACTAACCTTTTTGTCCTCGCATGCCTAAATTGTGCATGTGAAGGGGGGGGAGTTTTCATTCTCCCCAGGCTCCAGAGGCTTTCTTCGATCCTCCGGGAGAGTAAAAACTGCCACCCCACAGGCTCCAGAGGCCCTCCATGAAGGCTCCTCTGCACCCCCTTGCCCCATGCTCACGCGACCCCTGCACATGCATGCACAATCCCCCTGCATGCACACGCGTGACCCTGCATGCACTGCAGAGACCCAAAAAACAGATGGCCGGCAGGAGGCGCATGTACATGCATGGTGGAGCTGAACTGGGCGGAGGCTCATGTGCCCACAGAGAGGGCTCCATTTGCCATCTGTGGCACGCGTGCCATAGTTCACCATCACGTATTTAGCGACACTGCTGAAAAAAGTGACTTATGACCAATATTCACATTTATGACCATTGCAGCACCCTCATGGTTACATTATCAAAATTCAGATGCTTGGCTCATATTTATGACAGTTGCAGTGTCCCAGTGTCACTTGATCAGCTTTTGTGACCTTCTGACAAGCAAAATCAATGGGGGAAGCCAGATTCACTTAACAACTGTGTTACTAACTTAACTGCAGTATTCACTCAATAACTTGGGCAAGAAAGATCGTAAAATGGGGCAAAACTCACCTATGTTTCATTTAACAACATAAATGTTGGGCTCTATTGTGGTCATAACTTGAGGACTACCTGTAGTAAGCTAATATATCCAAAATCTAAACCTTGGGTTTTCAATTTTGGATTACTTGAATTTTCATTGACATGTTTAAGTACGTAACGCCAGTGCAGCGATTAGTCTGAAAGATTTCTTTCAAGTGCTGTATGTAATCAGGTCATTCTGGTCTTCCACTGGTGCCAACCTTGCTAAGCATTTATTCTAATTTTTAAATGTTGAAAGTCAGGTTTGGTAAAACTTATATACCTATATAAAGGAGTAAAGGAAAAACTGTGGGAAGATTATTTTAAGATATTTACATTTTCCAATCATGTCACTGCATTTCACAATTAATGAACAATGACTAATGGAATTAGGTAGGGCCTTGCAGACATAATATTTAAGAATTCTCCTGGATGTAGATCTCAAGAAAAAATAACTTACCTGGAAAAATCCTATCAAACAGACCCTTACTTCACCTGTTCTTTTTGAAAATGTTTAGGAATCTGATAATGGGCCAGATTTCAACAATAATATGTTTCCCCTGGAATCTGAACACTTAACATTATTTGAATCCCAAGCACTTGCTTGTGTGGAAAAATGGGGTAACAAACAATTGATCCGATTGTTTAAATTATACCATTTAAGAAATGCCATAGGTAGTAAAACATCCAGACCCTGTAATTTTCTCAAGGTCTCTGCAAAACAGAGTAAGAATTGGTAGCATATTGTACTCACTATGTGATGGTTTACCATGCTGTGAACAGCTGCTTTTTAAAGAATAGAAATGGAGAAATTCCTAGTGTGATGTTGCCAATCATGTATTTTATGTTTGTAAATCCCTAATATAAGTCCTTGTGTATATGAATACATGTGCAACAGAGGTGGTATTCAGGAGGTTCTGACCAATTCTGGAGAACCAGTAGCGGAAACTTTGAGTAGTTCAGAGAATCTGTAAATACCACCTTTGACTGCCCCATTTATTCTCTGCTTCCGGAGTCCCAGCTGATCAGGAGGAAATGGAGATTTTACAGTATCCTTCCCCTGCCATGCCCACCAAGCCATGCCATGCCCGCCAAGCCACGCCCACAGAACCGATCGTAAAAAAATTTGAATCCCACCACTGGTGTGCAAACAGGAAAAAGTATTAATAACAGAGATAGGTGATTAGTAGGTCACACAAGAAACCTAAAAAAAATAAGGTAGTAGAAAGCTGCACATAAATCTTAATATATATTTATTCACTCATCTTAGTGACAAGAACCCCATTTATGTAGTGCATCTTGTGTGCTTAAATAGGTTTCTTTACCACCACACAAAATCAAGTTTTAAAAGCACATTGATATTAAGACTGTTTCATTTGCCATTTTCTAAATAGTAGCTAAAAGAAATTTTTTCACTCCTACAAGGTAAGCAAAATTACCCTGCAATATTGCAACAAATTAAAACATAATATCTATTTTTGAAATTACACCTATTTTTGGAAGAGAGCAGATGAATATGCAAGTAAGGAACCAGCAATTCGCAGGCTAAAGAGCACCATTAGGTCAACAGAGATCTGATTATTTCCCAAGACTTACAAGAAATGGCAAAATATTTTTCACTCGGGATGATGGGAAGAAAAAGCCTAAATAATTAAGTCATTATTTTAGGCTCTGAATTATCTATTTGTTATTATTAGAATGCTTTGCATACATTTTATTCTGAGGACCATTTACCTGTTTTTCTGAGAGTAATTTTTTTAAATTTTGATTACTGATACATAGGAATTGCAGTATTTTGATGATTTCTCATACTAATCTGCCCTACTAAACTGATGTGTTGATTAAATGTAAAGTGAGATTGTATATTTTCTTCTGGATTCCTCCAAAGAATAATTAGGTATAACAAATACATGTAGTCTTCGACTTATGACCACAGTTTGGACCAAAATTTCTATTGCTAAACAAGGTGGTATTCGATTTTATGAGCTTTTTGCCACAGTTGTTAAGTGAATCACTGCAGCAGCAGTTAACTAAATCCAGCTTCCCCCATTGACTTTGCATGTTGGAAGTCAGCTGAGAAAGTTGCAAAAGATAATCTTGTGACCTGGGACACTGAACCATCGTGACAAGTGCCCAAATTTTGATCACATGACTGGGGATGCTGCAATAGTTGTAAGTGCAAGTGTAGGTTATAAGATACTTTTTTCAATACCATTGTAATTTTGAACAGTGGGTAAACATATGGTTGTAAGTTAAGTTCTACCTGTAACTCTAAATAATAAACTTTTATCCATTTGTTTTATTGATCAGTCAGATTGGATAAAACCAGGAATGAGCTCCCCCTCAAGAGTGCCCTATCAAACTGAGAGATAAACGGGTCTACTTTAAAAGTTTTCGATTTCAGAGAAGCTTGACATTTAAGAAAATTATTGCTATAGGGACCAGTTTTTCTCTCTCTCTGGAAAATGACATGGCCTTCAGTTAAATTATGTAACGCCAAATAATTTAATATGAATAGAAAGAAAACTGAATAGTATGTGGCTGATTAATTATCAACTCAATAGGAAAGTACAAAGCTTGAATCATTGCATCAATGAATATTTTTAATGATATATAATCATGAGCAATTTTTAGGAAAGGTACTTCTAGGAAAAAAATGAAAGGATAAGGTTCCACCACTCTGTTCCTTCTAGAGTATTTTACTCTTACATACACATTATAGCATAGCAGTTTTTTGATGCTGAATGTTGATGTTGAATAGAAATAATAGAAATAGGAAGAAGAGAAGACTTTATTGGCCAAGTATGATTATGTGATTGACACATAAGGAATTTGTCTCTGGTACATAAGTTCTCAGTGTACATAGAAACAGCAAAGTAATATAATCATAAGATATGAATAGAAAATAGTAGAAAAGATGAGAAGCATAATAATAATATAGCTATACCCATAGCCATGGATAAATATCCTTAGACATAAGGCAGTATTGTGGTTATAAGGCATTTAGCAGATGGCACAAGGGAAAAAACTATCTTTGTGTCTAGTTGTTTTGGCTTGCAATGCTCTATAGCAGCATCCTGCGGGGAGGTGTTGAAGCAGTTTATATCCAGGATGTGAGGAGTCTGTAGATATTTTCTCAGTCCTTTTTCTGGCTAGTGAAGGATACAGGTCTTCAATGGAAGGCAGGCTGGTTGCAATTGTTTTTTTCTGAAATCCTAACTGTCCTGTTTGGTTGTTGTACCAAGCCAGGCAGTTATATGCTTACCATTTGTTTTGGGTTTTTTAAATATATAATATACGGCTCCAAAGGATGGCCATTTACTGTTCTGGTTCTTTGACTTTTTCTTAATGAATTCCTACAATCTTGTATTTGGTACACATTTATGCAAAAAACAAAAAAAATTGGCAGATAAATAAATTTGACACAAACACTGCAGATCACTAAAAGATTGCAATTATTTTGAAATTGATATTGATTTAAAAACAACACCCAATAAAATTGAGAAAAGTGAAAAATAAGCCAATTTTATTGAAGAAAGAATACATCATATACTATGGACAGCAATTTTAGCGAAACAAGCAGTCAACACAGTCATCAATCAAAACACAAAGAAAGTTCTTAATACTAGCTTCACAGATGCCCTGCTATATAAATCTAATGCATAATTGTTCCCCACCAGAATTTTAAAAAGTTCAACTTTCCTAAATTACAACAACATTTGCATCAAAATGTTTGTAGGTTTTCATATGTGAAGGGTAATAAGTCAGAGTATCATTACAAACTGACAGATCCTCTGATCTGTAAAAGTTGTCTTCAAGTGCAGAAGATAAACCAGATTGTTCCTCTGTACAATTTCTCAGAGTAAACTCCTTGGTAAAGCAGAATTTAATCTGGCCTATTACTTGTAGCCGTCCCTGAAGAAGGAAAACAAAACAACACTGTAGAAAAAGTATATAGGAAAGTTTATAAAGAAATTATTGATATTTCAGTGGTTGAGAGTTCAGCAGAATGAATTTAATCTTCAGAAGCCAACAGTTACAGCTGCATGATACTCTACATTTATAGTTACCAAAGAACACAATAAACTTAGAATAGAATAGAATAGAATAGCAGAGTTGGAAGGGACCTTGGAGGTCTTCTAATCCAACCCCCTGCCTAGGCAGGAAACCCTACACCACTTAATATCTACTACTTGGAATAATGCTGATTTTTTTCAGATCAGAAATAGATGGCCAAGATATAAATTAAGTCTATTTTGACATACTGCAGTAAATTTTATGAACTATTTTGCTCAAAACAGAACTCCCAGCAATAGAAAAAAAAGAGCACAATTTGAAGTCAGCAACCTTCTACATAAACAAACTGTACTTAGAAATGCATATTGATTTCTTAATTGTATTTTATTGCTGTTAAATGGCATTAAAAGTATTCAGAATGAAGCTGTTCCTTGAAAATATTTTAAAAACCATATACCTAAAATAGACCTCAATATAGTTTCTGTCAACAGATGCAAAAGGCAATGCATTTTCTACTTAGGCAGAACTTTAGAAAATGTTTTCTCAAGTAGGGCCCCTTCATCAAATATACCACAAATGAGAACTGACAGAATCAGTTTTCCAAATGGCATTGGCTGCCACCTCATCAATGAAACAGGCAAACAAAGTAACCAAAAATGTCACTAGGTGAAGTCCAAAAAAAGCACCTCAGCATTCATATTTTCTATATCATCTAAAAGTTATTTTAAACTAAGTGATCTGAAATATAAACCTACAAAGGCACATTTGAAAAGAAATATTTAATCTACATATTGCCATAAACCTAAATCATATGAAAGCTAGCTACGTGCAGTTTTAACTTTCTTTCATTTTTACTTCCCATTTAAAGTCTAAATCTGGACAGATGGAAAGAAAGAAAGGCAGAGGGAGGGAAGGAGGGAGGGATTTTCATCATTATTGAGGGCAGACTGATGAGTCTGTATTGAAAAATATCTGAAAGAATGATTAAATAACTAATGTATTTAATCTTCAACTTCCAAATATTAAAACAATGTTTTTTAAAAAAAGAATGATTAAATATTAACTAGACAGGCATTAAGAGAAATATGTACCTCTTCAGGAGGAATACACTGAATCTTTGGCATTATATTGTAAAATTTTTCAAGAGCTTCTTTGATGACTGTCAGCTGAAGATTTAAGCATGAAATAAATAATATAAAAAGAATCAAGCATCTGTTTAACAAAAGATGTGTTTTCATAGTCTAGAATTATGAAAACTCTGTATGAAAATAAGAAAAATAATAATATACAAGTTGTGAGATGAAAGTCTGCATTTGTAATAGAATTGTCTCTTTTCATACTTCTTCCCAAAGTTAACTCTTAAATTTCCTGAAATGAATTTTAATTAGATATGTTTGTTCTTCTAATGGAATTCTTCAGTGGAAAGACTTAATTAGATTCTCGTCACCACTAAGTATTATACAACGACAATTAAAGGCTACAGTTTTGCAGAATGCAATGCAGAGTGACCTTTTCTCTCACCTGATAGTAAGTAGAGCCTGGCGTTATCCCAACTTTCGAGAGAACACTGAAAGAGAAAGAACTCTTATCAAGCATTAAAAAGACAGAATTCACTATATACAATTAAACAACAGAGAGATTCATCATTATTTTCCCACATGTAAAAGATTACATAGAAAACACATATAAGACTTCAAGAAGTCAAATTCTTGAAATCTTCTATGTCTACACAGTATGTCCAACATTGTTTGACTAGTATTACATTTTGCTGCTCACTTTCTCTTAAAATTGTTATAAGGCCTATTGTATATATCTGGAACATTGGGGTAATAATGCTGAATTGATAATCCATAGAATAAGTGAAACCTTACAATGTTCATAAAGTAACCCACTCATTTTAGGGCTACTTATACATTGTACACTGACAAACATTACATGACATCAATTTTCTAAAAACAGATTGAAAATTCCTGCTGTATCTTTCAGGGAATGCTTGGAGCCCTGAAAGCTCTTTATTAGGAAAATGTGTTATGGCAGACAGGTTTCTAGACAAAGCTTCTAGTTTATGTAGTTTGACCAAATGCAGTAATACAGTAGTACAGTAATTGTGCATATTTTACGATGTCCCATCAGAGAGGAAATTGAAAAGAAATAGCTAGCAACCTACAAGAATTGAGTATTTACAAAATATTTCAAATTATGCCAACTGAGACTATTTTTCCAAAATGCTGTGTTATCTCCAGTCTTCTTCATTATCTGTCTCAAGGATACTGTATATGCACACATATAATGGTTTCTTGTTTGATATTTATGACTAATTTGAGGAATTGCATTTCATTTATTGATCCACAATATCTAAATTTCTCATGTTCATTTAATATTTATATTTGATAATCACATACAGAACAAATGCTTACAGCCAGAATTGTCTTGGACTGGCACTTAGTGATGTCTGTACTCACCTATACTTACTTGTTTTTTAGCCCAGCTGAAAGGCGCAGCAAACAGATTGCTGCACCTCAGCTGTTTTGGCACGCCTCAGCTGCAGTAGAAGGTAGGTTTTTTAGCTTTGTTTTAACCTACTGCATGAGCGTGCAAAGTGCAAGCTCAGCGAACTGGTTGTTATCACAGGTTGAATCACTGCTATAATACCTAGAGTTGGGATCTTCCCACCAACACAGAGACTCATGAGAGATCTCAGCAATACCAATAGATTCAAGACTAAGTGATGGTATAATGTTTTTGTTATGCATCAGCAACTTCCCTGAACAAATATTTTTCAACTTCTAACCTTTAAGGAAGCATTAGACTAAGCCCTACATACCTGGCAGACTCAGGATATAATAACCACTTTTATTTCTGTAAATAAATGAAATACTGCATACTCCTTAACAGAGAGTCTTACATAGTAAGAGTAGTAGTGACTCTGAGAAAATAATTTTCCCCACCTGTTAAGGTCAATTTTTCTATAGAGTTCCAGTGTCTTCTGAAAATACTTTTTTTGTGAGTTAAGAGCCTCTAACTCAGCTGCACATGTCCCATGTTTTTCCCATTCATGTCTCCTATGTAAAGAAAAAAAGGTTAAAAAATAACTAGTATCTTGAAACACCAATGTATTTGGAAAACTATACAAAAATTCTGTAATCTTCTAATATTTATTTGAGAAGAAAATCTCAATTGTGAGTCTAGTCAAGATTCTACCACTTTGCTCATTGCATTGGAAAGCTAGAAAATTCAAGCATAAAGCCAGCTTTAGTAATTGTTCTTCTTAAGAGATACAGTTAGATACAACAGATCTAATGATAGGTAATGTATGATAATGCATGTTTTGCAACTGTAATATCTTTTATAGCTTATTTATTATTTATTTAAATATTTTGACTGCTCAACTCCAATGAACTCAGCGCAACTATTATTCCTTAGGGATGCTCTAAATCAGGGGTGCTTAATTCTGGCCCGTAGGGGAAGAATTAAATGGAAACGGTGAAGGACCATCCCGCAGTGCCTCTGCCAGTGAAAATGTGTATGGCCCCCGGGCTCCGTTTTGGCTGGCAGAAGGTTTCAGAAGGCCATCCATGCCAAATATGGGACCCGAAGGCCAAACAAAACAAAAGGAGAAATGTTTCCCCTTTTGCATTTAAGCATCCAAGAATGGACAGGAAAGGAGAAAGGAAAGAGGAAAGACAAGGAAAAAGATGGGAAGATGGAAAGAGAGAAAGGAAGGCAAAAGGAAAGAGGGGAAGGAAGAAGAAAGAACAAAGAGGGAAGGAAGGAGGAATTCCTGCCTTAGCACTTGGCCACCAGGAGACGGCAAGGGTCCTCTGGAGGACAAGAGTTTGGCGCTCTCCCTGGTCACGCCTTCCTTCACTGGAGGCAATGGGTCCCCTCAGCCCCGCCCAGGCCACCAGCATGAGCAATGTCAAACGTTGGTCATGCCCATCCTGGCCATGTCCGCCCATCCCCCCAAGGTCAAACACAACCCTGATACGGCCCACAATGAAATTGAGTTTGACACCCCTGCTGTAAATGGTACTCTAAATGTGTATTTTCCAAACTCCTTTGTATATATAAAATTATCTCCTTAGTATATATGAATGTCTTGGATAGGTCTCTTTCTGCTGAGAAAAGGATTTCTTTTTATGAATAATTTAAATTAAATGACAAGAGAAGTGAAGGTGTGATGGTTAAGTTTCTGGACACCAGAAACAGTTTGGAGTCTTCTGAATTTGCTTTTCAAAAGCAAGAAAACTTAGCATTTGAGAGAAGACATGCTGCAGTCATTTTTCATGTGGAACTGGAAACTATGGAAACCACAAAGTGTAAAGAAAAGCTTTGTTTTTACTTTATCAAATGAAAAGAAAACAATCTTGTCCTTGTGCCTAACAAATAGTCATTTTGTAGCATATCAAGGACATTGCTACCAACTTGATGGACACACAGAATAACAAAGGTTAATTGTTGAATACATTTTTTCAGTGAAAAAATGTCAGTACGGAAACTTTATTTCCCATCAAGGTTACAAATCAGAAAAATAAAAGCAGTTCTAGTATAAAATAGAAGACAAATCAGTTTATCTGTTCAAGTCTTAAAGCATTCATTTTTTTTCCTGGTGGGCTGTATTCATGAGGCAGACTTAAACAAAATATATGGCATCTTATAATGTAGTCTGCATTTTTCATTCATAATTCCTTACTTTTAATGCTGTGTTCATATATTTTTGCTTTATGGTATTGTGGTTACTACCAATGTGGAATTGCATTTGCCCTGCATGTGGGCCACATTGCTGCAATGTGGTTACTTACAATCTGCTTAGAACCCACTCAAACTAAGGTAGTGTGCATGTTCCATAAACAAATAATATTAAAATGATTACTTAATTTCAACTGAACGATATGCAACTGTATAAATGAGGATAATACATAAACAGCCATTTCTCAAAAAAATCTTCGCTTAATTGCTATTTCATGTTAGGGCTATGTAGTATTTTAGAAATGATTTGGAAAATGAGCTTTGCAGTTTACAGGAGTATGAATATAGTACCTGTTTGCAGTGTTTAAAGCAGCTTCAGTAAATTGGAAATAGGTGTTACATTTACACTCCTGTGCTCAACAAAGCACATGCTCCAGGGATTGTGTGACTGTACTCTATAGTGACTCTGATTCTGGGAAAGTTGTGGCTCTTTAAAGAGTTACATACTAATAGGCTATATATTATTGGGAAACGTCTAGCCAGGCAGAGCGGAGTCTCAAATGGGGGATTAGCCTTGAATTGCTCCACAGGTCCAAGAGATTTTTCCCCACCCCCCTTTTTAAGTGCCAGAGAACCTTATTTATCTGTTTCCATGAAAAGGCAAGCAGTCTGGAGTTATTTTTGTATAGTAGAGAGATTATAATAAAGTATTAACTCATTTTCCTTTAATGTCTAGTTTGGGCTTTTGTTATATGTACTTCTATTTTAAACAGAAAAGCTAAAGGCAGTCATAATGATGCAGCAAATTAAGGTTAAGGATCTGAACGATGATGCAGTCAGATTACTTCTTCATACTTTTTAAGCACTTTCCCAAGTGCTTAAAAATTACTTGTCATTGGTACAATATATCTGTTCATCTTTTAAAAATAAGCACAAAAAGGTGCAGTCAAAATTGTACTTAGAAGTCTTAGAAATCTTACATGGATATGTTCATGTAGTCTCCTAAAATCAGGTAGAGCTTGGGGAAGCTTTTACCTTTCTTTACTGGGAATCAATGGATATTACATACTAGAGCTCTGAAATTATTCAGATTTGATTCCAAAAAGTTGCTTTGAAGAGTACAGAGATATGAACACAGCAGCTTTTTCTGAAACATGTGAGTTGTATCTTTTTCTGGATTTGTGCAGTAGCTGCAAAGGGCAGTTAATAATCCTAGTTAAAGATACATTTATGTTCATGTGCCAAGACAGTATTTGTCATGCTCCAAATTAGCTTTATAGAATTGGAGCCAAAGTACTCACAGTACAGTGTATTAAACATAATACAAGCTTAATGGATTTCTTTTCATAATCAATATACTGGATACTTTACAAAATAATGTAACAGGACATAATTAGTGCCATAAATTTTAACTAAATGTTCTTAAAGATGAGTTTGACTGAAAACATTAAAACTGAATTTTATAGTTGAACTCTCGTGAGGGTCAAAAATACCATCTATATGTCTAAATACAGTATGTTATTTGAGAAAGCATGAATGCTGAAACAAACTAATCGTCAGAAATCCATAGTTTGTATTATCTGCATATCTGACTCCTATTGTTACCTAGGGTGTTTCATTTAGAAAGGCAACTAAAATTAAGCATTTATACAAAGCCATCAATAGGGTTAAATGTGACACAACTCACCATAAATAAGTATGGTTTGTATGTAGTACATCTGGCCAATATTCGTTCATGTCTTCCATAAAATCCTAGCAATATAAAAAAACCTATAAAATTAAAAAGCAAGGATATGATGCAAACTCCATCTAGATTTTTTCAATGAATGTTTCATTTTATTTTATTAGATTTTAATCTCTTTATTGTTTTATAAATAATTGAAGATGGCGAACATAACCTTTTCTCCACAACAGCCCTGTGAGGTGAGCTGGAATGAGAGAGAGTGACTGCCCCCCTTTCATGTATAAAGTAGGACTAGAACTCATAATCTCTTGATTTTTAACCAGAACTTTAACCACTACATCCAACTGGCTGTATAAAATAGCCTCGTATCTATAAAATACTTCACACAACAGCTTTAGTTAACATGTGATTATGGTAATATTGGAACTTGTAAAGCAACTCTGCAAATTATTTAAAAAGGGACTCAAAAATGAATGACTCATCCTCTTTTTCTAGTTCCTGGTTTGGTAATAAACGTTTGCTGATTGAAATGTATTAATAAATAATACCACTTTGGCAGAGTACCCTAAAGCTTTTCTGAGTCCAGTCAAATTCTTGACTTAATTATTATTATAGTTTTTCTTCAAGTACTCAGTACCTACAATTTATTTGATTCATACCTTAAGTTCAGATATATTGAAGTGCCAACTTCTATTACATTCTGCAGCTTTATCAGGCCTGGGGAAGAAGCAGAACAAAAGAGTGCAAAGGGTGAAAAACCAACTGTTCTAAATGGTAGTGGAATGCATTCTCCTTCTCTAACATACATCTTGTGAAATGGGAGACATCACAGGATTGTCTTGAGAAGAGTTAAGGACAGATGATATAGTACGTACCTTATTCGATATCATAAAGGTTAAAAAAATTGAGAACATAAAAAAAAATTATATAATGTAATCTCATAGCAATTTAGCATAGAGATGTACAATTAGTGATTCCATAACTTCCTTTTTTGGGAGACAAACAAATCCCAGTAAATAAACCAAACTATTTATAAATATAAAAGGAATATTAAATTTTAATTTACCTAGAAATCCTGGTATTTTTATATAAGTGTTTTGATTCATGGATTACCATAGATTATTTATAATAACAAATCATTTATTTAAAAAAATCATTTATCATATAATAAAAACTTTCACCTTCTATGGGCATCAGACCAGAATATTTCAAATATAAGATACTATGAACTTAGAAAGACTAGCAATACAAGATTTTTTTCTCCCAAATTTATACCTTACCAGAATCCATGGATTGTCCAGTACATTGGTGGTTCTTTGCATTCATTTTCGTTCATCTAGAGAAAATAATGGGCTATTAAAGGAAAACCATTTTTATGCAGAATGGGAAAAATAGCGTCTAATTCAGCTGTGATTCAAATTATTAATTCTGATTGTTGTTTCAATTTGTCTCAAATTTGATTGAGGCATCTGATGTAATGATTCAGCATGAATTCAATCTATTTGTTTTGATTTAGACCTTGGGAGTCAAACTTTTGTACAACCCTAGAAGGTGAGTGTTTTAAGGAAAAAAAACAGAAATCATCAATATCCAATTGGGCTGACAGACAACCTCACAACATCTGCAAAATATAGCAGAGGTTCCTGTTCACAAGATAAATATGATGGTGGGCAATCTCAAACTGAGTATTCCAACACATTGTCCAGAAGAAAAAGCAGAAAGTAATTTAAGCTAATCGTTTCCTGATGAATTAGAAAGAGGAACAGTTTCTTCCTGGAATGTTCTTATCCATCATTATATTTTTTTATCTACAATAATACTTACAGAGTCTTGATGTAGTTCAACAGTGCTCAAGTAAATAAAGATGGTGTGGAAGAATAATGTTTTATTTTGGAACACAGCAGTCCTTTTTTTACTTATTAATTTAAAAGACACTTAATTAACTTTAGTGAGACATTGAATGTGACAGTCAACCAAGGAGGTATCCCAAAGATACCTCTTTTAAATAACCTGGACTTAGACTGTGCAGGCCTTTGTGGATTATTTTAGAAAATACCTTCCCATAAATGGCCTAATAGTTGAAGCTGATAAATAGTATTCATCTCATTTATAATTATTCATAGGCCATATTGTAACTGGGAGAAAAAACCAACAATACAGTTTGATGCAATTTCTCCAGCTACCATTCTTTCTGGAATGTTACACTGAATGTGTATGAAGACTGAGTGGTGAAGGATTTGGTTCTACATCTGCTGTGCTATAATCTCAAACCAGTAAAATTACCGTATTTATCGGCGTATAACACGCAGTTTTAAAACTAAAATTGCAAGCTTAAACCCTGCCTGCGTGTTATACGCCGATACTGCGTGTTATACGCCGGGTCCCAAACTGCCTGCTCCAGCTGATTCACCGGCGCCCATGATACTCATAGAAGTGCAGCATCCATTTCATGGCAGCGGCGGCGGCTCTCCAGCTACCCTGCCTGATATAACCCCTACCTTGCAGCAGTGGCGGCAGCTCTCCAGCCACCTGCTGTTCGCTTTAACCCCATCATTGAACAAGCGGCGGCTGGAGAGCCGCCCGCTGCCTGATTTAACCCCATCCTAGCAGCAGCGGCTCGCAGCGGCCAGAGAGCCGCCCGCTGCCTGATTTAACCCCATCCTAGCAGCAGCGGCTCGCAGCGGCCAGAGAGCCGCCCGCTGCCTGATTTAACCCCATCCTAGCAGCAGCGGCTCGCAGCGGCCAGAGAGCCGCCCGCTGCCTGTATTTTTTCTCCATCATTGCGGGTGCTTACCTTCCCGCCCGCCTGCTCTCTGGTCCCAAGTGTACGCGCCGGCATTCTCCCAATCAGCTGTGAGTCCGCAGCCGCCCGCGCTGCTGTTTTAAAGGCTGCTCCTCAGGACCCTCCGAAAACTTTTTGGTTTTCCAAAAAGCAGTGATTCTGATTAAGTTTTTTTGCTCAAAGAGGTGTTTTTTCATTTCATATTTGCCTTTTAAGAGGAGTTAATGTTATAATTCATGTTCTAATGTTATAAATTTTAATCCAACATTAAGTTCCGAGCTTCCAAGTCATTTATTTTTAATGAAAAAAATTTTTACTCAAATTTTTGGGTTAAAATGGGGAATGCGTGTTATACGCCGGTGCGTGTTATACACCGATAAATACGGAGATACTATTAGCAAGCTTTATTTCATCAAGAAGTGCTAATACTGGAAACCCCGGAAAGTTGGTCCCATTTTCATAAAAATAAAAACACTGGTAAACTATTTGAAAATAGCCTCTTCAGAATACCTAGTATTAGAAAAAAAAAGTTGATAAAATCAGAGTAATTTGAAATTTATCTAAAATTTATTAATATACAATTTATCTAAAATTATCTTCATTTTGAATTAATACTTTGTCATATGAAGTATTCCATTTAATGACAAAATGGACTGATAAACCATGGGTGTTTGAAACCAGTTGTATATTTCTGGTTTTAAGAAAACAACCCTGGGTAAGAAATGTAAAATTTACGCAAGCCCAAAATCTGAGGGAGAATTTCTACAAGATGTTTTAAAAATGGCATTTAGATTCTTAAAAATTGGCTTATATGTATCCGAACCTACAACCTAAATGCTGGAGATGTGATTGTGCTGATGCTACGTATTATCATATATGGTGGACTTGTAAAAAGGTCAAAGCATTTTGGATAAAAATATGGTGGATTATGCAAAATATCTTTAAAAAGGGGATAAAGTTTACCCCTCAGTTATTCTTGTTAGGTATAACTACTGATTGTACTGTTATAGAGACTAATTTGATTTTGAACCTAACAATGGCAGCAAGACTATTGGTGGCACAATACTGGAAGAAGGAAGATCTGCCTACTATTCAAGACTGGAGATTAAAAGTAACAAATTTAGCAGAGATGGCTAAAATATCAGCATAACTCAAGGATCATTCAGACGAGAAATATAAGCAGGAGTGGAGAAGATGGATTGATTATATTCAAAATAAATATGGGACTAAGAAACTCCAGATAGCCTATGATTGAATCAGCAAGGAATGACATAACCTGTTTAGAGTTAGCTTAACAAAAGGCGAGTTAAAGTACAAGTGGGGGATGATGCTAAAGTCTGTTAGTTTATTTTAGAATATGGTTCTTAAAGATTTATACCCTGTATTTGCTCTGGGAGGTCGGGGGGGGGGGGGTTGGAGGGGAAGGTGGGTTTGGGTCAGAGAGGGGAGGTAAATATTTGTAAAACCTTTTTTAAAACTTTTAATTAAAAAAAAACTAACTCTGTGTTATTCTGACATGTTCCCTATTTGTCAAGGCTTTTTTTTTCTTTAGCGCTTTTTAGAAGCATTTAGCTTACTACTAAGATAAGTAAAATATTCTACTTACTCCTTATATTAAAAACAACCCTTTTAGCCTTGCAAACCTTTTCTGACCACATTCACTGCAATGGTCACCATGCATGTAAGATGACATCTGGGACCAAATAAAAATTAACCACCCTTACAATGTTTGTTCTGAATGAAGGTTGGAATTGGACATGTGCATGTCTCTGAATATTATTTCACATTATTCTGAAGTTGTCAATTTTATTTATAATATTGGAAAGGTAATTATTAGTTTTGAAATGGTTGCTTGTATTTTATGTTAATATTGACTGCTAGCTTTGCAAAACTTTCTGATATAACATACAGATATAGCAAATAAATGCTTTGAAATTGAATCCTTTTTTCTATGAAATTATTAAATTTCTTTTAAAAAGTTAATTTCTAAATATAAATGCTTTCTTATTTTTAAAAATGGCTGTAGCTGGCTCTTATGTGGAAGACTATCACGTAAGACAATTTAATTGAAATCCAGAAATGGAGAACATATAGATCCAAACCATTTTGGTAGGGAGGAGTGAATTAGAACCCCATCTAGGTCTAGTATATAAAAACTATGTCATTTTTAAAAAGTCCCCCCCCTTTCAACTCCATCTCACTACCCATTGCAGCCCCTACCTTTCAGAGCATGCAGTGCACCATCTAGCTACCAAAATCCTACTTTTGCATTATGATTTAAGTTGGTTTAGAATATGGCAATATTTAAGTAAAAACTGTGGTTTAAAAGTAAACAATCTTGTTACCTGGTTTTAAGGAAGGCAATACTCCCATGTTAGAATTGCAGAGTGCTGTAAAAAGTAGTAATTGTTTAACAAAACACTCTGGCAGGCAATTTTTCATATGATAAAAAGAAAGTTGTAAATCCTATCACAACTGTTTTTTCCTCAAAACATTTTTTAGGCTACTTTAAATATGAGTCATAAAATACTTGCCATTTTTTCATATTCACCAATATTTCATTGAACTAGCAGAATACCCTTCATTAAAAACAAACTCAAATCCATTTGCAGTCAACAGTAAGTGTTACATTTATTTTGGCAAGAGAAGAGCAGGAATTCAGCCAATTTTGTGGTAGAAAATAAGTGGGGAAATTCATTGCTTTCAAGAGCTCAGTCCTTGACTATGGCATCAGAGACACTTAAAAGCAGAAAATATTTCCAAGTATTCTGATCAACAGTACAGTTCAGAGAAGCAGTTCTGAAGCTTAACAAAAAGTCTAATGGAAAAGATATGCTCACAATAGTCAGTGAATGGAGATATAGCTTGGCTTTTCTACAAAGTAACCAATATTATCACGTGGTACCTTGTAGGTGTTGGGGATCTCAATGTCTATCAGTGCTGAACAATGCAGCAGGGCAAATGTCAAAGTACAGCAGGAGGTCTATTCCAAAAGAATGTGAAGACTCTACTTTTATTCCAGCTTTTGTATTAGGTTAGGTGGTATATGTATCTTTATAATGGAGGTTCTGGTAAATTCCCCATTGAAATACTCAATGAGTGTTTCAGCTCCTTAATATTAGCAATTCCCAAGATTATTTTCTGCTCACCTGAAATTCACATATTTTTAATTGCTTCAAATCTTATAGCAAGAACAAAAGGAAACACAAGATGATTGAATCTTAACTTCTTAATATAAGATGACAGGATTTTCCTGTACAGTATATGCTTCTCCTTTTATGATGTAAAGAAACCAAGAAGTTTCTAACAGCCCTTCTTTTTTTAATTTCACCCACCAATAAAATAAGTAGGTTTCACTGCAGGATATCAAAGCTGTTTATAGTTGGATTTGTTTGAGCCTGAAAACTAGACTTTCCTAAGAAAGAGGTAATTTGAAAGACATTAGACTCCCCATGTCAAAAGCTACAAGCAAGAAATAAAGGCGCTTTCTGCACAGACAATAGATGTATTCATGGAATGAAACTATTTAGGCTGCATCCACAAGATGCCCCATTATTTCCACTAGATATATCTTCAGGCCAGTACGCATATTTTGTCAACACACAACTGAAGAATTCAAAAGATGTCTTAAATCCTGAGTCTGAGCACAAGAACTTCCATCCAGATAACCCATGGAGGTAGCATGAAGTGATGCAGTAAATAGTGGCAATATGCTCAGCCCCAATTTATCTGATACGTCTATTGTAGGACCACTTTCTTCCAGGTAATGGGGTCTATTCAGTGCCTATTCTGCAGTATGGATTTAGTTGCAAGAGTGACTGGAGTTCCAATTTCTGAGTCCCCTTTTTCCTTTTTCTACATAGGTTGAGTTAAGCTGTTATAAAAACCCTGAAATGGATGAATCTATCCTCCACTTAACATATGTAACTGAAAGCATAATAAAAAGGACTCATCTGTTATGCTTCTGTCACCTGATGATACGAAAATTTCTTACCCAGTGAAAATCTAGAAAACCACTACATAGCAATCACAATATAAAAACTATAATTTTCTGCTCTCCCTTAGTGGTCTACAGGTCAAACATCAACTGGGTTTACCCAAAGTTATAAGGAATAAAAAGAATTCAATTGGTCAACACTATGACAGCAGTGAAAAAGGGGGAAAACTGCAGGACATATAAACTGTTCACATGCACACACACATGCACATTGTTTATATGCACGCGCGTGTGTGTCTTCAGATCAGTTTTGAGTCCTGGCAATTGCAGTTTTCTTGGCAATATTTCAGAAGTGGTTTGTGACTGCTTCCTTCCTAAGGCTGAGAGAAAGTGATTGGCCCAAGGTCACTTAGCTCACTTTGTACCTAAGACGAGACGAGAACTCACAGCCTCCTAATTACTACCCTTGTGCCTTAACAATTACAGTAAACTGCATCTTGTGTACTAAGGAAGCTGCCATGTAATAGATGATATTTGTAGGCCTGGAATTTCAGCCAAGGGAATCACAAATCACAGCCTTTAAAATATCATATGCCTTACACCTGTATGGACAGCAGTGCAGTATGGACCTTTTTGGGATTGCAGTAAGGATATTCTTGGGGTTAGCAAGATTTAGTCTGGATGATTTCCTGATGGCTCTGGAATGGGAGCATAGTAAAGGAGTTGTATGGATTTACTGTTTGTTTTGTTTTGATTATATCTGTGAACAATCTGCTTTCACGTGTAGCAATAAAAGATGGGGATTGAAAAAGTAATGCTTAGGCGGTTGCTGTTTCCAGTTTTATGAGTTTTTAGGAGGTTTATTATGCTGATATGGGTATAAGTTTTATTGGGTTTGTTTTTTTGATTTGTATAACATCCAAGAATCTCATATGCTATAAATATTAATGTGACTTATTAACATTTTGTGATCCCTTCCTATGGACACATTACCATTATTACTGTTATTATAATAAAATGTAATATTGTTTGTGCTGTGATATTGGACATTGCTTTTTATTACATCTGAAACAACTGAATTAAAAAATGAAAACATGACATATTTCTCCAACTTCAGAAGATGATATTCTGAGATCCACCTCTTCTCACATTGTTTCAATGTGGATAATCTTATTTGAATTTGTGTAAGTCAGTGACAGGAAACTATTTTTTAAAGGTGTACATGTCACTTTGAGATTGGCATCTAGTTTCAATAAATAATACCTTAATTCTTCTAAACATTACCTTCTTTGCAAGGTCTGATTTTTAAAATTATTTGAAAATTCAGAACAATTCCTCATGGTTAAATATAGATATTTTAGCCATGTGCAGCAGCCAAAAGTTTAAGATCTCAATAATTCTTCTCATCTCTTGCATCTTCTTCATGATACAGCAAAATAAATATTTTAATATAGGCATACAGATAGCAAAGTAACTACAGCCATTTAAGAAGATCTTACCATGCATACAGTCACTGGCCAGTGATGAACTAAGTATAATTTTTCCCATTTATGATGAATACTGAAACATAAAATATTTAGAAAGAATATTTAGAAAGTTATTCTAACTTTATTGTCACTTTAAATGTACACTAATTGACATACATTAAAATTATTTTTTTAGATACTTAACATTCCAAAGGCATAACACTTCAGTAGTAACATTTTCCTGGTATAGTTCACACATAATGCTTTATCAAGGATTTTTTTTTTGGCTAACTGTAAACTATGAAGGTAACTACAAACTGTGAAGTTTAGCAGTACACTTCAAATTAAAGTCATATTTCAAATTGGTTTACAATGACTAGCTTATTTAAATAACGGCTTTTGTCTGAACCCAAAATGCTGATATACTCCACTCCTTTTTGTTTCTATAATCTGCCATAACCTCTGAGGTGCAACATAAAATACAGAAACCCAACAATTTCTCTCCAAACTACTACATTCTTTCTGGCAATAGTATTTTAAATTGTATTCATCTCAGTTTTACAACCTTTTTTGCTGTGTTCATAACTGAATCACTGTGGCCATTAAGTGAATCACATGGTGATTAAGTGACTCCAGCTCCCCCATTGACTTTGCTTGTCAAATGCCCCTTGGGAAAAGTGTAAATCATGATCACATAACCCAGAACACTACAACTGCTGTAAATACATGCCAGTGGCCAAGTAGCCTAATTTTGATCACATGCCACAGGGATCTTAGGACAGCTATAAGTTTGAGAACTGGGTATAAGTCATTTTTTTCAGTGGGGCATAATTTTGAACCGTTGTTAAATGAAGAATTGTAAATCAAGGACTATTTACACATGTCTTCATATTCAGTTTCCAACAATGACAACATTTACAGTGGAAACCACAAACATATAGATGAAGATGCAGTTAGCTCTATATGGATCGATAGAATTGAATTTACTCAATATGCTAAGCCAGAATGAGTTTGACATATTTACCTTTGGCTTAGCTTGTAGGTAAACCCTCCCTAGTGTCTTATGAACCATGTTTAATTGTTTTCATGTTGTATGAGTGATCTTACTGTAGTTTGTTAATAAAAGTGAGATTAAGAAAACTACA
This sequence comes from Thamnophis sirtalis, assembly GCF_051295495.1. Lineage (NCBI taxonomy): Eukaryota > Metazoa > Chordata > Lepidosauria > Squamata > Natricidae > Thamnophis > Thamnophis sirtalis. Next base: position 73,220,197 of record NW_028261386.1, on the reverse strand, counting down.
CAGTGAATTATCATGTTGTATGAACATAGACTAATGTTGTCCGATCATGTCACAAGCATTTGTCATATTCATACTGAAAAAAACCTGAGGTATTTCATTTTAGAATGGAAAAAACATAATGCAATTCAATAAACACATTTTTTCAATTCTACATGAGCCTTATTCATAAAACAATAATTATGTGCTGATAGTTTTTGGTGAAATTAATACTGTACTTTTAAACAAAGTATAATTACATTTGTTCTATGGTGTTAAAACAACTTTAATAATAATCCATTATACAATTGCAAATACCCTTATTGGAGAAACCATGAGCATTGTATCAGAAAATGTAAACTGGATACATATATTTTAATTTACAGCCAATTTTTTTAACCACAAAAAGCAATTATTTCCTCCTTCAAGGCCTTTTGAAAACAAGGAATACCAAACATATAGCCTTCAGATATTGTTGAACTCTAGCATCTAACATATCTAAGAACATAATATTAGTTTAGTCCTATAATGTCTAATCAGCCAATTGTGTTGTATAGTCCCAGGTTCATTTGATGAGACTGATAGAGGAGTGAATCGTTTTACTGACTTCAGAGTCTTTAGAGGCTACCTTTTAACATTTTATTATTATTATTTTCTTTTGACAATAAACCTTGTTTTCTGATCCTGGAGTATAGGAGCTAACTTTAATCTTTTCCTAAGTTCATGATGCAGACATACTTAGTTGAAATAGCAGGCAGAAGCACAGAACTGCTAACAGTTGATTCCTGTCAAAAGAATCACTTCCATTAGTCAAACAGGAAGGTGCCTTTTTCCATGTCTCAAAATTACAATGGAAGATTGATAAATCCCTAAACTATATTTAAGAAAAAGGCAGAGGGAAAGGAGAGCTAATTTCCAAAAATGGGCAAACTAACTGGATGTTAATCTGTTTGGTTACTGGATAAACATTTTCAGGACTTCTTGTAAAATTAAACGTCATTGTCTTTAAAATTTTCATTTCATGTTACTTACCTATCAGCCAATAAATGTGTAGCAGATCCACAAAACAGAGCAAACCAAAAACATTCAACAAGCAAACCATAAGTAGTCACTGATTTCATGTTTATTTGCAATATATCTATGAAGGAAAGAAAAAAATGTAATACTGATAATTATTTTCTCATTCATTCAGAAGATGGAAAGCAAGTAGCTTGTTTTCCATCAACAAAATCTATATTATTACCCTTTAAATAAAATATCTAAAAAAGATAAAAAGTTATATAAAGTATACATGTTTTAAGTTTCTAATTAGAAACAATGATTATGATTATAACTTTACAAATCTGAAGGAGTCTGGTAGCATATTTTCCAACTAACAGATTTTATTAAAAGGTACAGATAGTAAGTGGACTGTAATCTTGATAGTTAAGTCATGCGATCATAAAGTAATGTAATAAAGTGTGATGTGATTGTCCCACTTAATGATAGCAGTTCCTAGTTATCATCATTAAGCAAAGGTCATGCAGATCATTAAGTAAGGACTTTACATAATCACAACTTCTGATTTCCTGAAAGTTTCTCCATTGACTTTGCTTGTGGGAATCCATCAGGAAAGGTTGCAAATGGTGATCATTTGACTATGGGACACTGATAATCAAAAATCATAATCATGTGACTGACTGCAGAAGTGCTGTGATTGTTCAAGAACTGGTCATAACTACCACTCCTTCAGTGCTATTACAAGTTTGAAGAGTTAGATTTGTTGTTAAACAAATACCATCTGTTTAAACATTCAGGAGCAACATTTTATCAGATGCAAATTTAAATTGGAGTGAGGTAGAGGTGAAGATAGCTTGGTTATGTGGATACAGATTAAATAAAGGTCTGTAACAGTGCTGTTGGTGTAGATGTTGGGGCAAAATAGGTATCTGATGAAGTAAGCTGTAACCTGGGAAAAATTTTGCTTTTTAATAAGGTATGTTAGTCGGAAATGTACAGTCAGATGACTGCTGATTTTTTTGCTGCCATAGATTAAGATAATTGTACTGCTACAATGAATAATCTCTGCTAACGCAGAATTAGAATGTCAATTTATGCAAGAACATTTTAACACTTTACCATAGTTATCTGAGTACATAAGTATTTCATTTCATTTTTTTTTCATTTATTAAAATTTATAGGCCGCCCTTTTCCCTGAGGGGACTCAGGGCGGCTTACAATCACAAGGGAGGGGGGTGCAGTATCAAAAGACAAAACAAAATGTGAACAAAGAAAAAATAATAAAACACAACTTTCGTTCAACAATCAACACTCAGGCGGGTAACTTGGAAACCTATCCCCAGGCCTGCTGGGAGAGCCAGATCTTGAGGGCTGCGCGGAAGGTCTGGATGGTGGTGAGGGTACGAATCTCAACGGGGAGATCGTTCCACAGGGTCGGAGCTGCAACAGAAAAGGCTCTCCTCCGTGTAGTCGCCAGTCGACATTGACTGGCAGATGGAATTCGGAGGAGGCCCAGTCTGTGCGATCTAATTGGTCGAAGGGAGGTAATCGGCAGGAGGCGGTCTCTCAAGTACCCAGATCCACTACCATGGAGTGCTTTAAAGGTGGTCATCAGTACCCTGAAGCGCACCCGGAGACCGACAGGTAGCCAGTGCAGCTCGCGGAGGATGGGTGTAACGTGGGCGAACCGCGGTGCGCCCACTATCACTCGCGCGGCTGCATTCTGGACTAACTGTAGTCGCCGGATGCACTTCAAGGGCAACCCCATGTAGAGCCCATTGCAGTATTCCAGCCTAGAGACCACAAGGGCTCGAGTGACTGTTGCGAGAGCCTCCCGATCTAGGTAGGGCCGCAACTGGCGGACCAGGCGAACCTGGGCAAATGCCCCCCTGGTCACAGCTGACAGCTGGTAGTCAAAAGTCAGCTGTGGGTCCAGGAGGACTCCTAAGTTGCGGACCCTATCTGAGGGGTATAAAATTTGACCCCCCAGCCTAAGAGTTGGTACATTAGCCAAATTGTTGGGAGGGAAACACAACAGCCACTCGGTCTTGTCCGGGTTGAGTACCAGTTTGTTAGCGCTCATCCAGTTCTTAACGGCCTCAAGACCCTGGTTCATCACGTCCACCGCTTCATTGAGTTGGCACGGGGCAGACAGATACAGTTGCGTATCGTCCGCATATTGGTGGTATTTTATCCCGTGCCTCCGAATGATCTCGCCCAGCGGTTTCATGTATATGTTAAATAGTAGGGGGGATAAGACCGAACCCTGGGGCACCCCACATGTTAGGGGCCTCAGGGACGATCTCTGCCCCCCGACCAACACCGACTGCGACCTGTCCGAGAGGTAGGAGGAGAACCACTGCAGAACAGTGCCTCCCACTCCCACCTCCCGCAGTCGTCGCAGAAGGATACCATGGTCGATGGTATCGAAAGCCGCTGAGAGGTCAAGGAGAACCAGGATGGACGCATAGCCTCCATCTCTGGCCCTCCAGAGATCATCGGTCAATGCGACCAAAGCGGTTTCTGTGCTGTAACCAGGTCTGAAGCCAGACTGGAAGTGGTCAAGATAACTAGCTTCCTCCAAGGCCCGTTGAAGCTGGAAGGCCACCACCTTCTCAACAACCTTCCCGATAAAGGGGAGGTTGGAGACAGGACGAAAGTTGTTTAAAATGGCTGGATCCAAGGATGGTTTCTTCAGGAGGGGTCTCACCACCGCCGTTTTAAGTACGGCGGGGAAGTGCCCCTCCCGAAGGGAGGCGGTCACGACCGCCTGGATCCAGCCATGTGTCACCTCCCTGCTGTTGGCAACCAGCCAGGAGGGACACGGGTCCAGAATGCAGGTGGAGGCACTTACAGCTCGAATGGCCTTGTCCACATCCCCAGAGGCAACATCCTGGAACTCAACCCAGAGGTGATTTGCCAAGTAGTCCTCCTGTGTCTCGGCTGGATCTACTGCGGTGGAGTCCAAGTCCGACCGAAACCGAGCTATTTTGTCCGCCAAGAATTGAGCATAGTCCTCAGCCCTACCCTGCAAGGGGTCTCCCGCATCCCTCCTATTAAGGAGGGAGCGGGTTATCCTAAACAGGGCGGCTGGGCGTGACTCGGTGGACGCAACCAAGGCAGAGATGTATGATCTTTTGGCAGTTCTTAATGCCCGAACGTAGTCCTTGGTGCAGGTAGTCAGAAGTGCTCGGTTCGCCTCGGACTTATCGGACCTCCACAGGTGCTCTAGGCATCTCCTCCGGCGTTTCTTCTCCCGGAGCTCCTCGGTGAACCAAGGAGGCCTCCGGGATCCACTGACCCGGAGGGGCCGTAGTGGCGCAATCCGATCAAGGGACTCCGACGCCGCCGAATGCCAGTGTTTTTAAAAAAAACACTGATAAATAAGGAAAAGAATAATTTACATCACTACTTCTTACAACTTATCATAAAGGTTCTTCTGGACAGTAAATCAAACAGCAAGTTTTTCCTCATAAAATACATTAATAGTAATATCTACTTAAGAATGTTTATTAGAAATATATTAAAGAATAGCAATGCCCTTTATAAGTTTTCTTGGCTATTTAGACACTCAGAAATGTTATTTCAGCATCATTGTATTGGTAAACATTCCAATCCTACTGCAGATATGCAAATTTACATGCAGAGTGATATCATGGAATATATTAGGTTTCTAGTTTTCCTTCATTTTGCAGGTTATGGAGTACTACATGAAAAAAAATGCAAACATCTCTGATTCCTTTGCTCAGACAGGTCCTGAAAATGATATGACAATATAGTATTGCAGTGTTTGAATAGGCATTGAAGATGTGATTGGCAGGGTTGGATAATGCTATAAGGACTCTTATCATTTGACATATTCTGGGAAGATATCCCAAACCAATAGTGAGAAAGGAGAAAGCATTCTTACACACATCAGATGTCACACCTGTATGGCCCAAACAATAATCTGGTTTGTGTACAATACTTGTAACTATATGACTTTCAGATGAATTGCAGAGAACTGATTAGGGTTCAACTGCTGTTATGGACAGCGGACTGCTCAGAAAACAGGAACTTTTATCTATGCGTGGTGTACATGGAACAGATTGTAACATATCTGTTTGTGGTTAGAATAAATAAAGGTTTAATGGAAAGGATGTAGAGAAAAATGTTAAGTCTCCTGGGTATTGGCAGACTTCACTTAAATAGCACTGTAAGCATGCAAACACAGATACCAATTATAACAGATGTTCTGTTTGTTTTGTTTAGCAGTCAACCTCTGATCAGAACATATGCTAGAACAGAATTATTTTCAAACACAATGAAACATATTAGGGCAGAAACAATTCCTCTTATTCATCATTTATTTCGGTGCTGTTTGCATAGTTTTTTTTATATTCTTGTGTTCTCAATTATTCTGACTACACTAATTGGACAGACCTTTAGTGCATTGACTATACTAAAAGTAGTTTCCTCAAAATATTAACGTTATTGACTTGATCTTGCAAATAGCCTTTCACAGATAGAAGAGCACAAGTTACTTTTATGGGTTGAAGAGAGGAGGAGACTTTATTCTTAATCTGTATTTCTAGTACTGTTCTATAAGTAGTACTGGAATGCTGAGGCATGCATTCACTATTGTTTTGCTGATTCCTTAAAAAAATAGGAAAGTTTCAACTTCCCCTTTCTTGTGCAAAGAAGTTCATCCTGATACTTTTAGCATTCAGTTTCCTCTTTTTCCTTGAGTTGCATGTAACAATATAGTTTATGTCTTAAGTGGTAAAAAAGACAAACATTAATAAGAGTGCAATTATTAATGCACTGTTTTGGATAGGTTCATCAAATAAATGCTACAGACTTAATATCTTTAAAGGATATTCAGTCATTTCTTAATTTGTCAAGAAGCTCAATAATTATTTAAGGTCACCCATCTGTTCATTTTGCTTCTATACAATACCTGTTCATTATAATACTTTGTTTTGTTTTTTTTTAATTTTGCCTGCATTGTTTCTTTTTCACCTTTTATATTCTTTTTGTTCTAAATTATTTACTGTTTTGATTTCAATGATGTTTGCCACTGCATTTTAATTCTACAGTATTTTTATCTGATTTGCTTTAAACCACTATGAATTCTTTTGATTCAGCAATATATAAACAGAACAAAATATTGTAGAGAAATATTTACAAAATTCATCAGGCTGAATGGAACAAGTACCTCCCCGATTGGGAGGAAGCCTCAAACTAATTAAGAAAAACTAAAAAGCTCATTGTATAGAATACCAACTGCTTATTGGAAGAAGCTAGGATAGAGCCAGAAAACTAGGAACAAAAGTAAATGGAATGATGAGGTCTGGAAAATGACAGAACTGATACAGAGTGGTATAGTGTCCCTTTTATTTTATTTTTTGCAGATCTTAGTGGTATAGATTAAAAGGACAAAAGAGATTACGAAGGGTCTCCTGCTTGGGCAGGGGCTTGGACTAGATAACCTGCAAGGTCTCTAACTCCATCTGTTATCAGATATGCTTTATAACATAAAATAGCTTGGTTCATTGACTGTAAGGATAACATATAAATAAAAATGTTATGTTTGAACCAAATCATTACTTTTCAGCTCCAGCTTTGGAGTTAATCAAGGGGAGGCTTGATTTGTATTGCTACTTGTTGCCCAAGGTGTTCCAATAAATGGAAAAGCCAATCTCATCATTCTGTTGCAGAAACAAAGGAAAACTCTTGGCTTTATTCTACTCCTGAGTAGCTTGAATACTCCATATAGAAACATTATACATTGTGGCATTGAGTCAGCATCAGCAAGGTACTATCAGATGTCCATTGTTGCAATGATCAATTCTAAACTGCCCTGCTGAAAGAAATTTTGTTTTGTATCAATCAATAGGCAAGATACACACCCCCCCATCAGTCCATGAGCCACTAAGCCATGATAAAGTGGATTACGGAGCCCTCTCAAGCATAATAAATCAGTGCAGATAGTCTGTTACATTGGCTGTACAGGTAGTCCTCAACTTACAACCACAATTGAGATCAGAATTTCTGCTTAAGGCAGTTTTTCATGCCTAATTTTATGACTTTTTGTCATGATTGTTAAGCAATCCCTGCAGTTGTGAAATGAATTGTGTGGGTGTTAAGCTTCACCTGTGGACTTTGCTAGGAAGGTTGCAAATGGTTATTACATGACCCCAGGACACTACCACTATTGTAAGTATATGCCTATTGCCAAGAGCCCAAATTTTGATCATGTAACTATAGGGATGCTATGATGGTTTTAAGTGTGAGGATTAGTTGTCACTTTTTTCAGCACTGTTGTAATTTTGAACAATCAGTAAACATATGGTTATAAGTTGAGGATTACCTGTACCTGCAGGTCACACAGAGAAATAAACTAGCCAGCCAAATTTTAGATCAGCGTATCATACAAACCCACTTGGTATGATTACTTTATGGTTCAGTTCTTTGTATAACCCCCCCCTCCTCATATTAGGTTAAGTAAATCATGCTACTTTAGCTATGGGCAAGTGCTATGATTTAACTTTTGATATGGATGCCTTTCAAGATTCTGAGGTTAATGTAGTTAGACCAAGTTTGTTTTGAAAGGTTATTTATTGCTTCATGTGCACAAATGGTAAAACAATCTTTCAAAGCTAACTTGGTCTAGCTCTACTTAGTGCCTTGATAAGGCAAGCAGAGATCTCGTAGAGTGTACCATATATTTTATGGAAGTATGTCTATCATTGCCATTTATCTAATAACTTAACTTAAACATGCAATTATGCACTAGTTCTTATCCAAGTTTCAGCTAAACAATACAAAAGAGTTCTGTCAAATTATACAAAACGAAAATTCAAGGCATTCAGAAGAATATCCTGCATATTTTAAGAACACGTCATGGAAATTAATTTCCTAAAAACATAAAAACAGATTGAAGCAGCAAATTCTCAAACATTATCCAAAGGTTTTTTTTTGCTTCAAATGAAAGAAATATGGTGTTATGCTGAAGCAACTGGGCTATACGCTAAACAAAGGCTACTTCACAGATTCTAAACGCACAAACCTGAGAAACCCTGTTTCTTTTTACCGAGACTTATCGAAGGTTATTCAGAAGTCATCTCTGATAAATAAAGCACTGATTTCTCTTCCGTCCGAAATGAGTTCAAGAAAAACCAAAATACAAATCTTCAAGGATCCATTTCTTATAACTTCTTCCGGATAGTTCGCCGTATTTCTCGACGGATATATTCTAGGGCAAAGTATCGTCATAAAATGTTTCGATACAAAGTCAGCTTTAGGTGCTTTACAATTAACCAATCCGAATTCCGATTTTTTTTAAACAAAGCCGCACGCTAATCAAAGAACTTAAATTATCCCTAATTAAAAATCCACTTCAAAACAGAAAGACTTACAAGATGCACACTTCAGGAGCTGAAGGTTTTAATTAAAGTCAAAAGCCTCGAGACTTTGTTTTGTCTGGCTTGCGAAAACCAATCAGGAAAGCTCGCTCCCGTGTTAACTTTCGCTTCCCTATAGGGGCCAGCACTTCCGCTGCGGAATTAAACCCCGCCCATTTAACTTTCTTTGCGTGCTGGGTGGAGGACAAAAGGGATTTGTGCTATACACTGCCTCTTAACATTGTTAATAATCGCTTGTCTTCTGTTTGATTGATATTAAACATATGTACATACCTATTTGTAAGACTAAATCTATGTACTTTTTAAGATGTCCTATATCCCTGCTGTAGAAAGTAGACTATGAAACACAGTAATACCATAAGCGATTGTCATTTTTAAACTATTGATAACTTAAGTTTATTAAATCAGTCTAGGTTTTTTTTTAAAAAAATATCAGTCTAAGGATATTTTTAACTCTAAAGTGAGTGTATGCTAGAAAATGTCTCCTTTAAAATTGGTGGCAGTTTCAAGCAAGCATACAATGAAACAGTCTGATTATATGTAATTAATTATCACACATCAACTCTAACCAATGGGCTTTGCCAAGTCTGACATCATAAATGTGCATTTTGGTATTTTTTGTGAAACCGTTAAAGGCTATATGTTTAATCTATAGAACGAAGTATTGGACACATTCTATAAATTCTATAAATATTTTCAAATATTTAAATAACCAAAGGAAGACAAATGTCTTGTATCCAAATGTACTACTCAATCCTAGCCAGTTTGATTATTGAACAAACTCGGCTTAAACATAAGTATATTGTGTAGATACAAACTGTATCTGATTATTTGCAAGCTCGCAGAATCAGAATGAATTATAAGGAAGTTTAATTCATATTTTATAATGGAGATCTTTTTGACACAGAAATGCTGAGTTTGTTCAGCAATATTTTTGATTTTTCAGATGTTTTCCAAATATTTTGAGAAATGTATTCAACTTTTATTTTTTAAGAGATTACTGTTACAAACATGAAACAGCCAAGTACCTATTACCTCTAAGGCAGGAGTGTCAAACTCACATTGTCACGAGACGTATCGGGACATTTTTTCCCCTTCGCTAAACCGGGTATGGCCATGGCCCGCTCTAAGGCATCTCCACAGTCTTTATAGGCCTTAATGTTTCATTATTTTCTTTTATTGTGTAATATTTAAACTACTTAGGCATCTAATAGATCATGATAAATTTAGTGAAATCTCTGAGGAAATTGGCAGGAAATGCCACTAGAACATACACACAGAATTAGTATAATTACAAACAATCTACAATCTAGTTTGGAAAAATGAAAAATATAAATAAGCAATACCTCATTACTACCTCATAGAGTTCAGATAAAAAATAATACAAGATAAATTGTCACAGAAAGTTTCAGCTAGTAAATAATCTTTGCAGTCAGATTTCTTTGACAGATTTCTTTGAATATTGTTGCTTTTAAAGATTAGGACATGTATTTTTAGTGCCACCTGCAGCATGATTCTAGAAGTAATAAATGCCACATTTTTATCAGAAAGATTAAAAACACATTAAAAGATTTAACTTTCATTACCCAGTATCATGCAGAAAAATTAGACATATCCCAGTAGCATAGAGTTAATCTGCACTACTGCCTTTGGAGGAGGCATTTCAACATTGTATTGAGAGACACAGTTTAACACAAAATATTTCAGCTTTTGTTAAAGACTTGGAGCTTACAGTGCTAACAAAAGTTGGATCTTTTAGAAAAGTTTGTTCAAGCTTGTTTGTACTGATGAAAATCCTTAGACTGTACACTTCAGGAGCAGCTAAATCCAAAGGAATTCGAACATTTGGGAAATAAAGGCAGTTGATCAAGCTGATAAATAATATTCATATTCAATTAAGTTTCTATTATGCATTTATTTACTGGAACAATTCTTCTCTTTGCAATTAGAAATTTCATTTATGGATCTTTAATTTAAACTATTGTTTTGTGATGCCACATTTTTCCCTTAGGTCTTCAGCTACTTTCAAATTGTAACAATAGATATAGGTGCTAGACACACAGCCAACCCTATGCATATTTGAAAGTATATTAAAAATGCTCACATATTACATCCATTATAGTGCACATTTCAACATAAAAGTCTCTGAACATACTTATCTGAAAGGTCAAATCATTGTCATCTATACTTTTAAGATAAGCTTATAAGTAATTATTTTTCAATATTTAATTAGCTTTTTTAAAAATGAAAATCACAAATAGTACAATTAAATACATATTAGAGGTTGGAATGCTACTTACTTGAGAACAGGTCCAATTGAATTATTTGTTGATTACATCAAAGTATAATTCTCCTGATAGCAGATAAAAGAGGGCTGAAAATATGTGTTGATTTATATTTAATACTTCAGCAATTTATTTATTTAGGGAAAGTTTTTTTTATATTGTACAGGTACAGGTCAACTTACAATCATTCATTTAGTAATGCTTCAAAGTTACAACAGCACTGAAAAAATTACTTAAACGACTTAAACCAGTCTTCACATTTAAAATTATAGCAGCATCTCCATGATCACATGGATCAAAATTTAAGCCTTTAGCAACTGGCATGTATTTAGGTTGGCTGTAGTGTCCTGATATCATATGATTGCCATTTGGTTCCAACAAGCAAAATCAATGGAGAAAGCCAGATTTATTTAACAACACATGATTCACTTAAGAACCATATTGATTCGCTTAACAACTGTGACAAAAAAAAGGTCAGAGATTGCAAAGTCATAAAAACAAATGCCTTGATTAGCAGTGAAAATTCTGGTCCCAATTCTGATTGTAAATTTTGGACTACTTGTATTGTTATAGCAACTACCATGGACAGCAATTCCAAATAGCAGCTAGTCAAAGTACTTCACTCTAGAAAAAAATAGTTGATTTCATTTACTGGGTACCATAATTCCTGCTCCAGCACTGATAGTGACATAAACTTTGAAGACTTATACAACCAAGAAACAGGGATGGAAAACAACTTACTCATCTGCGTTCTGTACTTCCTAAGTAATATTTAGAAAAGGTAAAAGTTTTCTACACATATTGACCACATTGCCATTACTTTTGTATCATTGCCAAGAAAATTGTTTGCTGGTATCTTTTTTCCCTTTGATTCCCACACTTGGCTTTAGAAAAAGTGCAAAGAAAAGCAACTAAGATGATTAAAGACCTGGACACATGAAGAACAGTTGCAGGATTTGAGTTTGAGTAGTCTAAATAAAGGAAGGACTTGGGGTGCGGACATGATAGCAATGCTGCAGTATTTGAGAGACTGCTGCAAAGAGCAGGGGGTTGATTTATTTTCCAAAGCACCAGAGGGCAGGACAAGAAACAATGGATGGAAACTAATCAAAGAAAAAAGCAATCTGGAATTAAGGAGAAACTTCCTAACAAGGATGACAATTAATCAGTGGGACAGCTTGTGGGTTGTGGGTGCTTCATCACTGGAGGATTTTAAGAAGCGACTGGACAGTCATTTGTCTGAAATGGTATAGGATCTACTGCTTGAGCAGGGCGGGGGTGCAAACTAGAAGATCTCCAAGTTCTATTCTGATGGCTAGTGTGATTTCCTGGGTTACCTTCCAAAGTCCAGGTCCAGCCTTGCTTCTCTACCCCCCATTTATTTTATTTTACTTTAGTTTTGAGATCACAAGATTATATCTAGGAAATGTTACCGTGTGTGTGTGTGTGTGTGTGTGTGTGTGTGTGTTTGAACGACAATTCCATCTGAAGGAGGCTACCCAGGACAAGAGGAGGGAAAATGTTAGCCCCCCCACAACCTCTTTTTTCTAGGGAAGGGATTGTCATTTTGATGCCCAGCCATCCTGGGCTGAATATCAATATTCCACTTCTTCCAGCTTTGTATAAACTTGCCGCTTTGTATAAACTTCCGCCTCCGAGCCTCTCCAGCCAATCGCAGAGCTGGGTCCCCAAATTGCCCGTCCGCACGCTTGAGGCGCCAAAAATCGGGTGGATGGGCGGGAGGCCGGTTGGTCACGTGCTACGGCGAAGTCCGTCCCCTTCCTAATAGAGGAACGAATCTGCGAGGCTGGGCAGATCGCGGCTTAGCGTTTAGGCGGTTGTCAGGGAGAAGCAAGATGGCGGCGGCGACGACGGAGGAAGATACAGAGCTGAGAGATCTTCTCGTGCAAACGCTGGAGACGACTGGAGTGCTTAACAAAATCAAGGTGAAGGGGGCGAAGGGCGGGACTAAGCTATGGGTTTAAAGGGGCGGAGAGAAGAGACGGGCAAAGCGCCCCGGTTGCAACACTCGAGAGAGAACGGGCGCGCTCTAGAGCGAAGCTGCCGGTTGAGCGAGCCGCAGAGGAGGTCGCGGAGACGTCAACCGCACCAAGCTGCCTGCCGCGACCATTCCCGCTTTCAAGGGAGGCGAGCGAGGCAACGACGCTTTGCACCTCTCTCTATTAAAGGCGCATGCGTCGAACTTTTTCTAGGGGGTCGAGAGGTGGAAGGTGTGAATGGCCGTTCAGAAAACTGGACTGGAATAGATAAAGGCCTCTGAAGCCCCAGCATTCTGTTTCCACTGTCATTGGCAGCACTAGGCCGCTACTTCTGCTCCCTCAAATCGCCCATGGTCATAGGGTAGAGAATGGCAACTCCAGGACGCTTTAAAGAAACGTCTTTTAAAGTTGTGAAGTGGGTGGCATCACGCCGTAAGAACGACTCGTTCCTGTGGGGTTAACGCGAGAAAGAGCTTCCCTTTGTCTGCCTCTTGTCACTTTGGCTGTCCAGTTTCGTTTCATTTTATTTATTTATTTGATTTTTCAATCGTTTACAAGATAATAGGTATAAGAACAAACATGAGCGAATGAAATGGGTACAGTATGAGAGGGACTGTAGGCACGATGGTGTGCTTATTATGCACACCCCTTACAGACCTCTTAGGAATGGGGTGAGGTCAATAGTAGACAGTTTAAGGTTAAAAGTTTTGGGGATATGAGAGGTCAGTCTTCTCTATCCTAGCCCTGGCCCTTGTTGGACAATACTAGGCTGGTTGAAATTATATGGGAGCTGGAAACCCCCCCCCCCCCATATTTTCCACAGTATTGAGATAAGAAATTCTGCCTCAGGTTCAGAATGAAAAAAAAGATTCATCCTACATCTCACATATATACGGTAACCAATTATTCTTCCAAGGAACCCAAGGTAGTATACTTGATTATGCTTCTCCCCCTGCTACCTCTGTTCTCAAAACAATCTCATAGTGTAAATTAAGCTGAAAAATAGCAACTGCCACCAGATTATCTGCTACACCTTGTGTCACAGAGGATATTAAAATACAGGTGTTTCTTTTCTGCCACTGTGTCCCAGCGTTGTAATTGTTATATTCCAGGAAATACCATGCCTGCTGGGTAATTTTTAAAAAAATCCAAAGAAGAAAATGTTTCATGAAAAGACCTGTAACTTGTGACAGTGTTGCATGGATAAGTAATATGAAGCCATCAGGAATTGAATCTGAGTCCAATGCGATTTTTTATTTTAGCTAACTTTTGTGTTCTTACATTAAAAAGAACTGGATCTTGTATCTTCTTACTCTTGGACAACTCTGAAATACCCTTTATAAAAGATTTGATAATTAGAATGGGAACATATTACATCCTGTTTGCTGTGGAAAAGTTAAAAAAAAATTACTTTCATAAGAATGTGGTTTGATTAAATCTAGATGTAAGGCGATCCAGGATCACTATAAAATTCTTTATACAGTAGTGTACATATTTAATCATTTCATTCATGGCAAACAATTCTATTAATGTTCACCCATTAGTAAGGGGATTTGATACCTACATGGAGGACAGGATTATCATTGGTAACTAGTCTTAATAGTTATACTATTGCCAGAATTGAAGGCACAATATGCTGAATAAAGCTGCAAAAGACAGCCACAGAAGATATTCATCACCTTTATGAATTGCTTTCGGGCTTCCCAGATGAATCTAAATCACCACTGTGTGATATAATACTGAAATAAAGAGGCTTTTGACTTTAGCAAAATTCTTTCTCTGTTTCTCTTCTACACAGGAAATTACTCCTCTTTTTCATTATGTACCATTTCACATTTAATATGACTTGCATTGTTATATTGTAACTTTAAAAGTTTTATAGGGTTTCTGTAAGTGATCCTATTTATTACATATCTCAAACATAATTCCTTTCCATTTAGTTTCATTCTCATTTCATATTCTTTAACTCCTTCCCAGTCCTAAACTGATCTGTTTTCTCTTGTCTAAGTTTACTTGTGTTTAGTTGAAGAGCTTTGTCAAAACAAAATGTTTTTGACATGCCTAATCTATATTATGCCAGATCACTTCTACTCCAAAATAAATTCCATAATGTTCATGAGTGGAGTCTTCCAATCAGAAATGAGCACTATTGGTGCATAAGATGAATTTGTACATATGCACTCTTAGCTACCAACTGCTTATAAAGTAGAAATTGAGAGTTCAAGGGGGTCCCCAAATTGTGAGAGTTCAAGGGGGTCCCCAATTTCTGTTTAAACTTGAACTTGAGTAGCACCACAAAGCAGGATCTTAGGCTGATCTCTCTTCTCCCATCAACATTGATTTGAATTCGCCCCAGGGAATAAAGAACCTATTCAGCAATATATCTAAGCCTCAGAGCTGATCTAGAAGGATACCAGGATCAATGGTATTGACAACTTCTAAGAGATTGCATAATGCACCACCCATCCCAGCTCTGCCAAAGTTTATCTACAAGTCAATCAATACCATCTCAGCATTGTGTGACCCACTCTGAAACCCAACTGAGGGGTCCAGATAATCTCTATTCTCTAAGACATTCTGGAGCTCCAAACTGACTACCTTCTCAGCACTTTCCCTAAAATGGGAGATTTTTAGATCAGATAAAAATTGTATAGTATTTTTGGATCAGGGACAATGTCATCAGGAGGATAGGTCACTGCCTCTTTAACTATCCCATTCCTCATGGATGATTTAACACCAGCACAATCCAACAACAGATCTACTTGGAGGCCTTAAAAAGGGGGTAATATAGATCTTAATTACCGTGGATTGCATCCATAGTCTGAAGGACCCTGTGCATTTCTTCAGTACTATCCAATTTTAAACTCTTCCTGGGTAACCATTTAGACTCTGCCTCAATCAGCTGCAAATAATTTATATAGCCTGAGTTCAATTAGAGTAAATCGAAGTGACTTTGGTAAAGGTAGAGTAAAATCTAATCTAATGTAATCTGGAAGGGACCTTGGAAGTCTTCTAGTGCTCAAGCAGGAGTTGTAATTATTTGACTTCTTGCTCAAAGTTGATTGATTGTGTAGTATTAAGTTGGCTTCAACTCTGAGTGACAACATAGACCCATGATGGCGAACCTATGGCACACATGTCAGAGGTGGCATGTAGAGCCCTTTCTGTAGGCACATGGGCTGTCACCAGTTGCTCTTCTGATTTCTGACATGTATGCCAGCCAGCTGGTCTTCGTGGGTGCCAGAACACCGGAAAATGGCCTGACAGTTGCAGCCCAAAAAACCGGCCAAAAACCAGGTATGCACATGCTGGCCAGCTGGTCTTCAGGTTTCCGGCGCTCCAGCATACGCACATGCACCCGCGTTCTGGTTTGGGCACTCAGTGCTGAAAAGGGTCGCTATCACTGGCATAGACTTTCCATGATGATCTGTCCCTATCCTGATCCTTCAGGTCTTCCAATGATGCATCCATATGTACCACAATTTAGGCCTCCCACCTTGCTGCTGGTGATCCTTTTCTTCTCTTTCATTCCACCTTTCCTAGCATTAGAACTTTCTCCAGAGAGCTATACTTTGTATAATATGATACTGGTGCCTGCCAGGAGCACCAGATACTGTTCCGGTCTGGTGCCTTGGAGGGCCTGCCCACCCGCACTCCTTATTGGCATTTGAGGTTTTGGGGGCTTCCATGCATGCGTACGGCACCTGTGCAACACTCCGCTGAGCAGCTGGAGCATCATGGGCGGTAAGTGTGCATGCGCACACTGCACATGTTCATGTGGTGGGCGCCGGGCCCGTTGCACCGTACTGGTTGCACCGGGATTCAGAACCCACCACTGGTATGATACTTTTGTTTAGGTGAGACCTGTATGTGTTTAAAACATTTAATTTTATTCTTCAGCCAAAGGGTTTCTTGGACACTTTATAAGTAAGATTAGCAGGCTCATTCCTGCCCATAGGCTTATAATTTCACAAAGTAAGGCATAAAAAGCTAGTGGAAATATGTTAGTTCTTAAAGTTTCACTTCATATCTCAAGTAGTTGAGATGACAATAGATTAGGACATGCAGTGGAGAAACTAATGATTATAGTTGAACATAAACCATGAGCAACTGAATTGTGAACGAGCAGGTGGAAATCCAACTTTTTTGTCCCTCTGTCACTTCACATGTGGCTTGTTTATTAACTAATTTTCTTAATATACTTAATGTACAATACATCATCTTACACAAAACTTTTATTACAGGCAGAATTGCGGGCAGCTGTATTTTTAGCACTTGAAGAGCAAGAAAAAGTTGAGGTAAGGCACCAAAGTCATAAATGTTTAAATTAGTTTTAATGGTATACATTATCTCTCTTTGTTGACACTTTTAAGTAAAGGAACCTTAGCTGTTTGAGTATGCTTAACTTTAGCTATTTCTGATCCTCAGATAATGTCTATGGAGATTCTGAGTCATCCAGGTCATGGTTCCCCCAAAGGTGCTTTTTTCAAGAGGCAACTGGACGTCCTTGTTTTTCTTTGAAGATGTTTTGCTTCTTGGATGAGAAGCGAAACGTCTTCAAGAAAAACAGGAAAGTCCTCAGCTAACTCGTAAAGGGAGGGGGGGGGTCCCAGGATGTCAGCAATATTAACCCCACCTGCATTTGCTGTGGGACCATCATTGCAGAAATAAAACTTGCGCTGGTTTTATCTTTAAGGATGTTACAGTACCTTTTATAGCAACTCCATGCCAGAATGCCTTTTTACTCCCCTCTCTTTAGCTGGCAATTCCACCATATACAGGTCATCCTCAACTTACAACCTTAATGGAGCCAGCCCATTATAGTCATGTTGAGATAATTGTAAAGTGAATCGTTACATGATTGACCCAATTTTATGACTTTTTTCAGCAGTCATCAGCAAATCATCATGGTCATTAAATGAATCCACAGTCAATAAGTGAATGCCATGATCATTAAATAAACTAATTGTTCATTAATAAGGCATGTTTGCCAAAAATCACTAAGTAAATGGCAGTTTTTGGCAACAAAAAATGCAAATCACAGTCATGTGACCAAAGGACATTGCAAATGCTTGTGGGCCAATTGTCAAGGGCCTGAATTGTATTCACATGACCACAGAGAGCATCATAATTACATTGTAATTAAGTAGCTGTAGGAGCATCATAATTAGATTTCAACTACCTTTGGGGGAGTGATCTGTTGTAACTTCGAATGCTTTCTAAGTTATAAGTTGAGGACTATCTGTATAGTATTCACTATTATTTATCTATTTCTAATGGTTATTGAACACTTAGATCAGCTTAGTATTTCTACTAAACCATTGACTGCTGCTCTCTGATTCTGATGATGGACCAAAAAGAGGTTCATTTAAGTTAACAGAAATATCAATACCTGTTATGTGTCTCTTCAGCATAAATCCCATCATTACATATTTATTAAATTCATATGCTGTCTATCTCATTGATAAAGCAACTCTGAGGACTTTACTGCTTTTATTATATTGCTTTGAAGTACTGATTATTTTGCAGTCTAGGAAAATCACCTAAACTGTTTTCTTTTTACTTTTTTTGAGCAGAATAAAACTCCTCTGGTTAATGAAAGTTTGAAAAAGTTTTTAAGCACAAAAGATGGTAAGCCTCTTTTCTGTTCATTAAAGTTACAATATGTGCTTTACAAATAATGATCATGTGACGAAAGGGAGACTGTAACTAACAAAGAAACAACATTGACAAAATATTGCAGCAACCATTTTCTAGGCAAAAAGAGCTGAAACATTTTTTGAAGTCTAGAAAAATTAGATAGCAATTGAAAAGAATTCAGGTTCCTTCTCTAATTCACTGGAATATGAGAAGCGGAATTCTGTTATAGGCAATCTCAGGTAAAGATGCTTTTGCCTTTCTGCAGAATATATTTCTGGTGTGGTTTATATAGTGGAACTGACATGGATTGAATGAATGTTTATGAATGAATTACTGTTGTACTGACTTAGCAGAATTATTTCATTTTTTCTTGTATGAGCTCAAAAAAGAAATTAACCTTTTATGGCTCCTTGAAAAAGCTATTATTTACATTCCTTCCACATGGCAAATGAAAATTATAATATATCCATAGATATTCAGTAGAAACCATGTGGGTCATTGTAATAATGTATATAATGTTATTATTTGAGAAGATTTTTTTCATAAACAACTAATAGTTTTAATTTAATTTAATTTAATTTAAACTTGAAATGCCAATACTTGGTATTAAAAATCAATTTCCAAAAACAAGTCTGCTGGTAATCTTTATAGGCTTTATCATTGAAAAACAATTTGGGAAGAAAGGAGTTTAATGAAGATATGAAAATCAATATATATATATATATATATATATATATATATATGTGTGTGTGTGTGTGTGTGTG
The DNA here is from genome assembly GCF_051295495.1 of Thamnophis sirtalis. Lineage (NCBI taxonomy): Eukaryota > Metazoa > Chordata > Lepidosauria > Squamata > Natricidae > Thamnophis > Thamnophis sirtalis. The sequence goes on along the minus strand of NW_028261386.1, from coordinate 73,201,127 downwards.
TGTGTGTGTGTGTGTGTGTGTGTGTGTGTGCGCGCGCGCGCGCGCGCGTGTGCTATTGCTGAAAAAGGAAATCAAGTTTACCTGAATCATCCAAGGGAATATATAACATACTATAGTTCATGATAAAGTGACATTCAAAGTGAGAACTCCTACTTCAAAATTTAGGCTACAGTCTTTTTCCACTTGCCAAATAATAGCCATTGAGTTCAGTTGGAATTGTGAAATCATTCTCTTAAATGCTAAGATGCATCAGTTTAAGAATACCTAGGTCAATAAGAAAATGTAGCCTTGCAAAGTTATTTATTTATTTAGAACATGTATATGTAATAAACAATGCTTAACTCAAGCAATAAATGACTTTGTGTAGCTTACAAAAATCTCTCACCAAAATAAAAAAGTAAAATGGAACATGAGCCTAAAACAAAACAGTTAACTGGTGATCAGAAACTAAGATTTGTTGTACCCCACAAAATGGGAACTCATCTCATCTCAACCCAGGTTCCAGGGGAAAGAGCCAGGTCTCAATTTCTTTTTTAAACTCAGCATATAGCAGGAGGTTGTTCCAAAGGCTAAAAGCCATCTCCAAGAAGGAACACTTCCTGGGCCTCTCAAGGTAACATTGTTTCAAAAATGGGACCCAGAGCATCATCTCATTTGGAGCATGTAAATGGATAGAAAATGTTAAGAAAATGCAGTCATGCAAATAATCTGGCAGTATGCAAATGCAGGGCTTTGCAAATAATAACTTTGAATTAAGTATTTATTACTTAATGCATCTTGGAGATACTTAGATCTAGATCAGACTAGGCACCAGGGTGCCCGAGGGATCCACTATTGGTGCTTATTATATTTCCCATCCTGACTTTTTAAAATAGATTTAATTAAAAATTAATTAGGAAGATGTCATTATAAAGCAGAGGTGAGGAACAATGGCTCCTTTAAAACATGTGGACTTCAACTCCCAGAATGGCTGACACATTCATAAAAGGGTCATCACTCCCCACCCCTGTTATAAAGCAAAATTCTAGGCTGTTGCATCATATTTATTGGAATGCCTAGAACCCCCACCCCACCTAATTTCCATTGGAATTATATCATGGAGTTTAAATGGGTAATTTTTAATGCCCATGCCCCATCATGTCAAATAGGCAAGTGTCCCAAGGCAGTCATTTGATGAACATGCCCATATTTGTATTCTCAAAATTCCAATCCACTTCTATCTGTACTGTAGAGCATTACTGAAATTCAAAATGCTTTTCTTTTATATTAAAAATCCCAAGTAACTTTTGAATTTAAAATCTTTTGTTTTTTATTCCAAAATGAATTTGTTAGGTTAAATTATGTGTCTTAATAGTTAACAATTGTAATTAAAAGATATTTAATATGATTTCTTTAAAAGGCCGATTGGTGGCTAATCTTGTTGCTGAATTTCTTCAGTTCTTCAATCTTGATTTTACTTTAGCTGTGTTTCAACCTGAATCAAGCACAGTAAGCATTTTAAATATTTTTATTTCAACATTATACTCTGACATTGTTCTGGTTTAATGGAACCTGAATTTATTTTTAAACAAAATTAGTATGCTTTGTATTGCTATACTGGCATACCCTGAACGGGAATATAGTCATGCTCACTACAGATTAAATGCAGGAGATGTTTAATCTAATATTCCAGTGTCTTATTTATGCTGGAATGATATTATTAAATTACAATTTTCTGAGTTTTTGCTTATTTCACTTAGACCAGGATACAAGTAAAGAATATTCAACCTATAACACAGTGGTTCTCAGTGTTTTCTTCACTATGGACCCCCTTGATATATCTTTTGTGGCCACAGAGTCCCAAGATTTAACACAAGATTTAAATCATAACATATCTTTAAACTTGACAACATTGGATAATTCAAAAACAAGCATTTAGGTTTAGAAAACAATTTAGATTTTCGGTATCATTTAGGGTTGTTGTAGAAAGACCAACATCATATTTACTATGGATACCTTTTTGTCATTTGTATTATTTGCTAATATGCATGATAGAATTTCAGATTTGGGATGGCTTAATTGGTTTAATAATTGAATAACAACACTGAATGGATCTTGCTTTTATTTTCTGTATGCATTCAAAACTTAGTTTTATACTTCTGAAGCAAAGAATTTAAAATAGATTTAGCTTACAAGCAACTTTATATAGGATAAAAAATAGGTTTTATGCCTTGATATTGACCAAACCACTTGTATATTTGATGGCTTAACTATGTGAAACATGAAGAACCTCCAGTTCCCCTGAACATTTACATCTTCCATGTTTAAGTTTATCAAAAGTTTCTCTACCTCTGGGTTAGTTTCTCAATTATTTTCTTCCATAATTTTAATATTAAAATAAATTTTAACCTTAATTATGGAAGTCTCCATACATTAAAACTAAAACCTTTTATTTATATATGTATTTTACAAATATATATTTAGTCCACTTTTGAATGGTTCTAGGTAACATAACGTGTAGTGTAGTAAAATATAAAATATAATACAGTATGTTTATTTACTTACTATAATTGGAAGTTGCCACAATAACCACAATAAAGTCACAGCACAAATGAAATTTTTTTCCAGTCCAACCGTGGTTGGCTATGTTGATATCTCTATATTAGTTCATATAATGAATTTGGTTTGTAGTATCTGGTAGAGAGCTCATTTACTTAGCTTAAAACTTAAGATGGAGAAGAACTTGGAAGGTGAAAGAACATAATCCCTGTTATATGTAAAGTTTATTTGTATATAAAGCTATAGAATTAAATAATTTTACAAGACCAATGAAAAATGGGGAAGCTAAAAGAAAAAGAGGATATTTGTGGCACACACCTGCATATTGTAAAAAGGAATATATGGCCATGAATTTTGACATGAAAATGTTTTATATTTAGTTTGCTATAAAAAAATAAGAGAACTATTGAATTACCTTTTGGCTTAGAGTTGTATGTATGTGTGTATCTTTGTTGTGTTTTTGCAGTCAAATGGACTTGAACCTCGAGAAAGTTTAGCTCAAGACTTGGGCATTTTAGAACCTAAAGCTCCAGTAGATGGGCCCTTGCTACTGGAAGTGGTCAGAAGATGTCAGCAGAAAAAAGGCTTTTCTAACAGTGGAGACGTAAGACTGTTAACATCCTAACCATGTTAATGAATTCTTCATTTTGATGTAGGTACTTTGAAGAGCAAATTATTGTTGAACTAGTGATGTTGATTTAAAATGTTTTGTAGTGTTTCCTTTGGAGAGAGTATGTCAGTACCGTTTTTGTGTGCATGTCCAAGTCAATCTTGATTCCTATTGATTAAGCAAACAAGTTCCTTAAGTTTTCTTGACAACATTTTCAGAAGTGATTTGCCTTTGCCTTCTTCCTAGGGCTAAGAATGACTGGCTCCAAATTGCCTATCTGGCAGGACTCGATTTCCTTAGTCCTGTTTACACATCTTAACCATTAGACTATACTGGCCATTAGACTACTGCTTAATTGTATTCTAATAAAATCATATTTTATATTGACTTGTTTTCTACATTTCTATTTAGGTAGCTCCAGTAATATCTGAAAATGTACATTCACCTCCAAAATCATCAGATGAAAGGTCTAACATACTTTCAGTGCCAAGTAAGGTAAGCTGGAATAGTAAAATAAAGCATATCTTTAAAAGTGATATTTCTAGAATCTAATGCTAGTCTACGCATTCTTTGTAATGGGAAAATATATATTACCATAATAGCAATACCACAAATATATACATATATTAAAGCTAGAAACATGGTTTTATAGAAATAATTATGGAACTTTATATATGCACATATAGAGCAATTGTTGGTGGATCTTTCACTGTTTTTGGCAACTTGTGGTTGCCAAAATTGGAGATGAGAAGGGCTTTGCGAGGCTTTTTAGCCTAGCAAATCTTTATTTTTAAATTATTTGAACTACCCTACTGCTTAAAGATGTTTTGAGGCCTAATCACTGGCAGCTTATAGAGATTTTCATAGTTGTAATTGCAGCTCCGTCTTTTCTTGAATACCTCCTACCCATCTTAATCAGAAACTATCCTGGTTGATTCTTCTAAAAAGTTAAAATTATTCTGCCTAAAGCTTTTGGTTCTGTACATTTCTTTTAAGGATGAAGTTGTAAGACAGTTTTGCCAGAAATTGCTTAATGGGTTTGATTTGGAAAATATTTCTGGGTCAACTTGTTATTTTAAAGCAAAACAAACTAATGTATAGTTAACAAAAAACATATGAATGGGTTTTTATACAATCAAATATTAGAACTGATGGTAGAAAGCACCTATTACAGCTTCCTATTAAATCTGAACCAAACAGATATGGATTGTTCAATAAACCATGAATAAAAATACCCTAATTTAGAATTATTTCTGATTCTCAAGTACCATGTTATTGGAAGAATTGTTCAGTAATTTTATTGTCTTAACAATCCAAGTTCACTCTACAGGTAGTCCTTGACTTACAACAATTCATATTGTGATGGTACCGAAAAAAGTGACTGATTGTCACACTTACAACCATTGCAGCATCCCTATGCTTACATGATCAAAGTGCAGATGCTAGGCAACTGACACATATTTCTCACCTTTTATAACTTCTGACAAGCAAAGTCAATTGGGAATCCAGATTCACTAAACAGCTGTGTTATTAATCTAACAAGTGCAGTGATTCACTTAACTGTGGCAAGAAAGGTCATAAAATGGAGCAAAATTCACTTAACAAATATCTCGTTTAGTAACTTGTAGGTTAAATTGTGGCTGTAAGTCGAAGACTACCTGTATTTCAAATTTCTCTCCAATTTAATTCTTGTTGAACCATTCTTGACCTTTTTTTAATTTCCAATGCTCATATTCAGAAACTGTTTAATTATACAGATGAAGTTCTAGGGCATACTGTTTTGCATTATACATAGAAACTTAGTGGGGCAGATTTTGATAGTGATGTCTGTGCAAGTAATTAATGGTGTTATATGTTTACTGGGTTTACTAAAAAAACAAGTACAGGATTTTCAAAGGGAAAATATGCCAGTAATGTATAACATTAAAATAAAATAAATATTGAATAAATATTAAATTAGCTATGGATACTTAATTATATGATTAAGAGATAATTAATGCTTCCCTTTAAATAAAAAGCAGTGAAACTGTTAAAGGAAGATGGGGCAAATGTGAAGATGAGGCTCCTGGAATTCTTTTGAAGTTTTCTGTTCGTTCCATAGGGATGTATGGAAGAGTTTTTTTTCTGGAATGCTTTTTCCACAACCCCCATCCAATTTGGGCTATTTAAAGCTCAATCTTTCTTTTCACAGTTTTTCCCACCAAATGTTTGCCCCATTCTGTTTTATTTTCAGAAACCTATACTGCTAGAGTATAGATAGACACACAAGACAGAAAAATTCCAACCTTGTTCATGTAATTTCATTTTCCATGATTCTATTGGGTTGGAATTTATTTTTTAAATAACCCTTCTTTTAATCATGAAGAGGTTGCTTTCTCAAGTGTACAATTCTAGTTACAGTGTTTAAAAAAAAGAGTTACAAGCCCAGATGTATAGTATTTAGAAGATACTGACTACCAGTATCTGAATCCATTGCAGTCTGCCTTTTAGCCAGGATATTGGATTGAGTTTGTTTTGGTTGCCTTGGTGGGGGATATATACCAGAATCTATATGAGAGGAAGTCTATCTTTTAATTTTCTTCAGTATAGTCAGTCCTTGCTTATTAACTGCCTTATTCAGCAACCATTTGAGGTTACAATGGTGCTGAAAAAAATAACTTTATGACTAATGCTCACAGTTGTGACCCTTGCAGCATCTCACAGAAACATGATCACCATTGTACTCGTTGCTTGTTGCCCTGGGCTTGACCTGTTGTAAGCAGGCACATAATGGAGAATACATTTTGAAAACTGTACTAGCAAAAACAAATGATTCTACATTGTATGCCGGCTTCCTTTCCAATAAATGTAAATACAAACATTAATCCAATTCTTGTTCATTATCACAGTGCAGGGGAACATTCTAAATGACAAGGAGTAGTTACAAGGCAAACAAAAGTCGAAGTGTCAGACTGATTAGTTTTGTCAGATTTGAGCCAGCTATCCCAGTGCTGCTAGCTCCAAAGGGTGGGTAGTAAGGAAAAGGAAAGCACAGTCTCTGTCATGTGATTTCCTACTTCGGTACCACTTCCCTTAATGACCGAATTGCTGGTCACAATTTTGTTAGCTAAACGACTGTATGTATTTGGGGGTTTTGATAATATTTTCTGAAATTTGAGAATATTATTTTGAGGTGTAGTTTTCTAGGTCAGGCCATATTCATACGATGGTGGCTGCTGTGAGCCTGCTGTTTTATGTATATATTGGCCTTTAGTATCCTGCAAGATTTTATCTTGCCCTTGTACTGTATCTGCTTAAATTGCAAAGTGAAATGATCTAGAATAAAAGAACTTGACAACAAGTCATTCTTTATTTATATTAAAGGGAAAAAAAGGGGGGGGAACCTAATGTTGATTCAAATATAGGTTTAAAAGAATATAGAAAATACAGGGTTTTTTTCAAAAATACACACACACACACACACAAAATAAAATACAAGTGTATAACTAACAGTTAGGTTTACTAATGTTTACCATCTGGCTCTAAGGATGTAATCACTATTGTCATGTTCAGGGATGATGTATATAAGAGAAAATAAGTTCGAATGAAATCTTGACAAGAGATAAATAGTCACAAATAGTTTTACATGTGGGATTGCATTCCTCCTAGAAAAGCAGACCAGGAATATTTCCAGCTGTTGACAGTTATATAAACTTGGTTATATCAGACTAATCCAATGGGCTGTATATAAGAGTACCTTGAAGCTTCAGTTAGTGCAGTATATGATAGCTGAGCTGCTCACTAGTAGTGCATAATAACAGAAGTCATGCTTGTACTGAAGGACCAGATTTAGTTGCTGTTCAAGCTGTTGATTTTATTCCATGCATAAAAATGGTTTAGGGCCTTTTTATCTGAGGGACTTACTATGAATCTATAGAGAAACTTAAATTCGACACAAGGAATCTCATTGCAGATAACTGAACTTTCATTGTTTGATGGATACACAAGAAGCATTTTTCTGTATGTAAAACAGAGATAATCTCTGAAGAGAGAAGGGGTAACAAATATTCCTTGTTTTTGCTTGGGAATGGAGAACATAGATCCCAGTGACTGTTTAGAATCAATATCATAGATCAGAATTTGCCACTAATATGTTAAGTATGATTGAGCTGTATATAGGTAGTCCCTGACTTACAACTAGTCACTTAAAGACTGTTTGAAGTTATGGTAGAGTTGAAAAATGCTACTTGTCCTTGAAATTACAACTGCTGAACCAGCCTTTTACCACATATAGTCATTTGATTGCATTTTGGGCATTTATCAACCAGCTAGGTTTTTTTTTTTTAATGTTTCGGGAAAAAATGTCCATTGAGTAAGTTGGATTTATATTTACTCGATTCGCTTAACAACCATGATAACTTGCTTTATAATCACCATAAAAATAGTCATAAAAATGAATTTGGTCATGTGGTGACTCAAGTTACAACTGCAAGAACTGCAACTAACAACTGAAAATTCTGGGCGCAATTGTGATTGTAAGTCAAAAACTACCTGTAATTGCAAATCCAACAATACTCTGTAGCATGGAATAAAAAGGAAAGAAACCCTAATACTACATGACAGCCTGAATGTGTATTCCCTTCCCTCCAACTTACATTCCAAATACTTAAGATGGAGCCAATTTGAGTTTCTTTTTTATATTTTCCTCATTTCCCAGACTTAACTCGTAGTTTTAAGCACTTTTCTGTAACGCAGAAAGGAAAGAGAAATTCATTGGAGATATTTTTTTTATTCCTTCAGTCTACATGAAAAACATATTTTCTGCAAAGAAGCCTTGAGCAATCAGAATCAGTTAAAAATGATAGTACCTGTTTCCATTTTCCAATCAGCCAAATGTTGGCAGAGAAGAAAGCAAGATGGCACTTATACACTATAAAATTGCATCATGAAATTCAGCCAGATTTTTTTTATCAGCCGCTTGTTTCAGTTTTCAAGAAGATCTATATATTTTAATGTGAAATGTTTTCATAATGCAGAAGTCTGTTTCATTGATTGAAGAGTTATGTAGCGACACTTGTATTGCCTAGCTTGGTTGTAATGTTTTTTCTACATATAAAATGCTTGGTGACAGCAACATTCGCAATGCTGGTTGACAGGGAGCTTTGGATTTCAGATTTTGTGACTCAGTTTTTCCTACTTTCTTTGGTTGATAACTTATTGAAAGATAGTGAACACTTTAAAAATGACGTCTACTTGAACTGATCTAAACAATCAGTGATGATCAAGGATGTTTGTATTTAAGAAATATAACTATAACACAGCTAAATTAAGCTAACCTTACCTATGCTTACCTTAAGCAGATAAATGGTGCTTTTAATGTATGTACAGTATCATTACATAATGAATTATGAATAAGTTTTATTCAAATCATGTTTGATTAGCAGGGATGTTCTGTTTGAATTTTCAACTCAGTTGTATAGGTTATGTTAATTTTAAGGATAACTTCGTAAATTGTAATAGAAGCTGTATAATCAAAGACATTTAATATAATGCAACATGAAGCAGTATGTTTTTTGTGGCAGAAAAATTACAATATTCTCTATTTCAGGGTTGAAACTTTTCTCCTCAAGTTTATTATAGAGTTGCACATTGAAAATTCTATTCAAAAAAGGGTACAGTCAGGGTAGAAAAGTAAAGTCAGATAAAAAAGTGGTGGACCCAGGACAATATTTTAAACAGTTAAAAAATCCCTAACAAAACATCATATATTTAAAACCCTCTCAAACTAGTGTTATAGTGTTTTTCCAGAAATGGCAGCAATATTATAAAGGTTTGGGGTAATAAAAGAGTAGAGATCAGAGTGACATTCTACTTTATATAGAAGATAAATTATCAATATCATTTTTAAAATATTTAATTAAAAGTAAGATCCAGCTTGAATAATGGATTTATTTTATTTTATTTACTTTATTAATCAAATTTATATGGCCATCCATCTCATATAAACTGACTCTGAGCAGCATACCATAATGAAATGTAAAAAGAAATGGGGAATGGTCAATTATCTTTTAGTAATACTGGATTTAACTTCATTTTTGCTTACAGAAGGACATCCTAGATAAACATGACACTGTCTAATAGAATACTGAAGTGCTATGGACAGTAAAATAAATTAGAAATTTGACTAGATAAGAGACTATTCACCAGCCCAAACAGAATGCGTGTTTCATTCCATATCTAATAAACTGAAACTAAAGAAGTCAATTGTTTTTGCAAGTGAAAGAGAATTGGAAATGGCACTTTTCATTTAAAGTTCATGTGCTATTCCACAAAACCCACAATATTTTTAATACATGGATTTTAAAGGTTTTTCTTAGTAAACACAATATAATTTTGTTATATTAGTATTTAGTTTTACATGATATACCCCAGATACAATTTATTTTCATTTTTATGCCATTATTTTATTCTTATGTTCAGATACCAAGGTATAAAGGACATCGTAAACAGAAAAGGTGCTTGAACACAACTGAGCAGGTAAAATGCATGAGCAGAAGAACCTGGCAAGTGTCTCTATTTCTAACTTGAATAAAAGAGCAGCTTGCACTAAAAAGTAAATGCAACTGGCTCAATTGCATTCTGGTAAACTAACTCCATATATATTCAGGTGTAACATGTACTTTGAAACACACAATAATCACAATTATATAAAATTTAATGAAATGTCTATAATTAAATTAGGGTGACAAATACTTACGAAGTGCCCATTTGTCTGGCTCCCTAATAACTTAATAAGTTAAGTGTTTCCACATGCTGGTGCTTCAGGTTCCGTTTAACATCTGAATCCTTAACATACACCTATATTTATATAATTTAATTGATATTGTTTAGGGATAATATCAGGTCTTGATTTTTGTAAACTAATTCATGTATGAAGTTTACTATGAACAAATGCAGAGAAACCTGGAAAAGCTTGATATACCTTCCCAATCTTGTTTGCAGGTTGGCTTAGAAATGAGATAGGAAAGCTCCAAATTGCGAAGGGCCTTGAATAAAGCAGCTATAGTAGTGGGACAGCATTGGTTGCCCTTGTCAGTAACCTTTGGAAAACCTGGGATAGAGGTTGTGTGTCTGTCCTGAGGCTCTTGGCAGCTTCTGATATCACTGACCATGATAACTTTTTGGACTGGCTTTGCAAATTGGGAGGCACTATTTTGTGGTGATTCTCCTTTCTCTGTGGCTTGTACCAGTCAGTTGTGATGTGGGAAGTGATATGCACCCCTAGGTTACCAAGGGTACCTCAGAGATCAAGGTTCTGTCCCTCCATGTTTAACATCAAAGTTGCTAGGGGAGATCCTCAGTACCCTGATTTTACCAGTTACACATCTTTAATCCATGTTGGACAAATAGTGCTGTTCAGTTGCTGGCTCTGTGCCCAGAAGCTGAAAAAGCCTGGATGGGGAAAACTGACTGTGTTTCAACTCTATCAAGATGGATTGCTTATGAGTTTTTGGCTCCCTAGTGTCAAGACAGTTGCTATCTCTGACTCTGGATGGGATAACACTCACCCAGAAAGATCTGGCATGCAATTTGGGTTGTTTTTCTTCTGTTGTGTGGGTGTTTTTAAATTGTATTGTATCCTCTGATATTTCAAAAATTGCTCAAATAGCCAATATGCAAAATGTAGCCTCAGACATTTTTGCAGGTAGTAGCTATCAGGGATTGTGTATCAGGATTGTTTCCTTCTTAGTTCATCAACCTGGGAAAGTACGGTTAAGCGTTACTTGATCTTACCAATAACAAAGATGAAATGTAGTATCAAAACCAGGCTTATCTCTTGAAGGAATGAACCTGTAATACAAACTTTTTCCTACAGTGAGAGGCTACGCAAGCTCAAGAAGAGAATGTGGGCAATTAACCTGTTCTAATTTTTGCTTCTTCCCAAAAGACATTTAATCAAAAATACTTATAATACCATCTCCTTAAGACCATAAAACAAATCTTACTTTCTTATTTATCCAATCAATTCCTTGAATCTAGATGTAATAACCTGAAGAAATGAACACAGATGGTTAACTGAACTTCATGCTGTTCTTGTTCTCAGATGTTAAAACTGAATTTTTACTCCCTATTTATCATCCTGTAATCCCTTAATTTGGAGTAGAGTCAGGGTGACTGGATGGAACTAAAACATCCATCCAGCTAATGAACCTGAATATTTTCACTGACCATTTTTCACAACAAGTGAAAGTCCTTGACTTAGGATCATTTGTTTAGTGGCTGTTTGAAGTTATAATGTCACTGAAAAAAATGACTTACAGTTGGTCCTCACACTTATGACCATTGCGGCGTACCCACAGCCACATATTCAAACTTTGGACACTTGGCAATTAGTATAGATTTATGACAATTTCAGAGTCCTGGGGTCACATGATTGTCATTGGTGACCTTCCAACAAGCTTCCAACAAGCAAATTAATGGAGGAAGCCTGATTCACTTAACAACCATGTGATTCACTTAATGACCACAGTGATTTGCTTAACAACCTCAGCAAAAGTGTTAAAATTGATTATTCATTTAACAACCCACTTGCCTAGCAATGAAAATTCCAGTTCCAATTGTGGCTGAAAGTAAAGGGCTACCAATAGTTGAAGAATCTCAGTTATGGTGGATATGCATCATTATATATGATAAGAATGTCTTAACAGTAATATTTTTTTTTCATTTTTATACTCCATATTATATAAAATAAATACCTTTTATCATTGAACTTGTAATTTGAAGGAGAGATTTCTAATCTTTATTATTTATTTACATTTTCCATATTGTAATCATCTCACTCTCACACAATTCTTGGTGGTATATAAAATTAATATTGTCCTCCTTTTTTCCTTGGAGCAAATTACATATTTGCTGAATTTAATTTAACAATGAAGATGTGAGAACTTGTAGAAATAATTGAACATGGTGTTTAGTGCTGCTAAGCCTGATTATAGTCAACAATAATTTTATGTCTTTGGTATTCTTGAGCAAAAATAGGGAATATATTCAAGCAATATATTTCTAATTTATAATACCCTTTTCAAAGAAAAAGTAAGACTAACTTTTTTGAAGGTTTTTTTTGGAAATTTAGATCTTTTTAAGGTTATTTATGAAGTGATTATGTAGCAATGGGTGCTCAGTGGTTGGTTTTTCCCCTTATCTAGAAATAGTTTTTTCTATTTGCTAGTAAAGCAGAATTGTACATTTTAAGACATTATGTTTACCATTGAAGTATCATCATAGTGGAGAAAAATTAACAAGGGAGTGGGAAAGAATGCTTAATCTCTTCTACTTTTTATTCTCGTACTTCTAATTTGGTTTTTTATTTTACATGTCAATTTGTTTAGTATTACAAATTATTGTTTATATTCATTGTGGCAGTATTGGATACCTTAATAATAGCAATAAGTAGAAAACTATTTTTAAGACTCTGGAATTGGGATCACTTCTTACACCTGCAATGTATTGAGTGTGTGTGTGTGTGTGTGTGTGTGTGTGTGTGTTGTATGTATGTATATGTGTGCATGTGTGTGTGTGTACACACACACACACATATACAAGCTCTCCTTCCTTATCAGCTGAGTCAGGGAAATTATTAGATGTTTTGTCAAGGCACCTGGTATACCCCAAATATTGGAGGGAAGCATGCTCCTTCCCATATTTGGGGCATACCAGGTACCTTGACAAAACATCTAATCATTTCCCTGATTCAGCTGATAGGGGAGGAGAGCTTGTGGCGTAGAGGTTATTATAACTGCCTAACATGTAAAATAGCCCAAGTTCAAATACCAGTAAGGGTATGGCTAGCTGATGAGAGTTAAATAGCTTGAAATAGATCTATACTAGTCTCCCTTCATTTATTTATCAGCAAAAAATTATCTCCTCTATATCTCTATCTCTATCTATCTATCTATCTATCTATCTATCTATCTAAATTAATATGACACCATAGTCCTAATAACTATATAAATTATTGATCTATTGTTACATCTGTGTTATTCTATTATCAAAAATTGTAAACAATTCAAAGGAAACACATTATGTGGCATTATTTAAGAGAATGCGTAATTTCTTTAAGGTTATTGAAACCAGTCATAGTGATACAAGCATCTTGTCTGGAGAAGCAAAGAGCAAAGGCAGCATTCACTTCCTACCAAATGAAATAAAAATAATTTCTGAACCAAACAAAGAAATAGATACCAAAGAAAAAAATAATCTAGCAACAGAAGAGGATGCAGAGGGTGATTCTTTCTTTGACGATCCATTACCAAAACCAGAACAGTCATATAGTTGGTAAGTTAAATATACTGATCTAATGTATTTATTAGAATATTTTTATTTGAAAGATACTGAATTTACTTTTACAGTAAATAAAGGATAGGCTTTTTAGAACCTTTTCTTCTGCCCAAAACAAATGATGAGTAGCTTGTTCTACTGCCTATTTTGCACTGCAAAATCTTTTCTTAAATTAACCAACCTATAGGTTATACTGCTAAAACCTTTCTAGTGTTTTCCTGCCTGAATAAAGTACTGAACCCATTTTTTAAAGGAATAGAAAATTTATTTTCTATTTGCAGTAAAATCTTTTGACTTGGAAATATTTACATTATATGTGGAAATACATTTGATCATAGTGAAGCTATGATTTCTTCATACATATGGCTACAAAAGATGCCACATTAGTATTCCAGCTTGGAGGATCCTGTAATAAGCTGTATATTTGTAAGGCATCTTCAGAATATGTTATATAGATTGTCTTTGATTTAGGATGATTTATTTAGTGATTTTACAAAGTTATAATGGTACTGAAAAAAGCTACTTATGATCAGTCCTTACAGTTAAGACAGTCAGAGTATTCATGGTCACATGCTCATGATCCAGACTCTTGGCAACTGGCTCACACTTATAATACTTGTAGCATCCTGAAGTCACATGATCACCATTTCCAAACTTCACAGCTGGCTTCTGACAAGTAAAGAGGAAAGCTGGCAGGAAAGGTCATAAAACAAAGTCACGTGATTTCTTGCTTAATGACCGCACAGCTTAACAATGAATTTGTCAGATAAAATTGCAGTTGTAAGTGAAGGACTACCTCTATATAAACCTGACTATTTAAACTTTTCTAGAAATTTGGTTTGGCACTAGGAACAGCTGTGTACACGGGGTAAAATATATGTTCAGAATGATACGCCATGAAACATACTTAAACCTTTAAATACACTAAATTGCCCTCTCATTTTGTAGTTTTATTGTGGTGATTCCATTTTGTATATGCAGTTTTTTCAATTTCAGCTAAAGATTGAAACAGTCAAAATGCTGTTAATGAAAACTTTTTACAAGTTCAGAGAATTAACATAAACTATGTTCCCTCAGAATTGCCTTTTGTGTTAAGAAAATGTTTAACTAAATCAATCCAGAATTCTAGCTTAGTTGTATGCAGATTATATTACAATATAATTTCTTTTTTCATAGAATTATTGATATTGGTGATCAATAATTCTGTAACATAACTGTTTTAAAGAATCTTCTGAGATTAAGTAAGAAATAAATACAGAACTTTGCATTCCTCACTTTGTAGCAAAAATCATTATTCATTTTGCTAGTTGTCATATTGTATTAGTAAGTGAATGCTGAAGTAGTTGGCTGATGATTGCATTCGCCATCTCTTTTTATTAAAGGAAAAATGATTACAACAAAGCAGCAAATGTTGCATCTCTTTCTGATTCATTACCCATAAAGAGTGGTCTGAATTCTTTGAGTGAAGTACCTCCATTAAAGGAGTCTGAAAGTAAGTATTTTACATAGATATCTTGGCTGTACTAAACACAATACAATCAGAATTGGCCTAAGTTTCATGGTTAGCTTGTGTTACATGATCAGATGTTAAACCATTTGTCATTCCTATTTTATAAGAAAAGTGAGAGAATGGGATACACATGACCTGTGATAGCTAATGCATTCCAAAAATACAGAACTGATAGCTGGCAACAAGATGTATTGTTTCATTGATGAACTGAAGTACCCTATTTTTCAGAGTATAAGACGCACCTTCCCCGCCCCCTAAAAGAGGGTGAAAATTTGGGTGTGTCTTATACACTGAATGTAGCCCCACTCACTGGCCCCAACCCTTTGGTCTCTGCCTCCAATTTACCTCTGTAGCAAACGGGCTTGCGGAGGTTTGAATAAGCTATAGCAATCCCTGCAGCCTGTAACAGCTGATGATCGGGAGAAATTGAAAGTGAAACTTGCTGTTTGCTCCACAGCAGATTTTTTTTCTTGTGCTTATCAGGTTGTTTGCTGCAAGGAGGTAAGTCAACAACTATAAATGCTTATAGAATGTTCAAATTATTAGACTTATTTTTAAAGACTGATTTATTATTATTCTACACAACTTAACAAAATAAATGCTTGATCTGAAGAGGCCCCATGCTATTGTTTTAAAAAGTGCTATTCTTTTAAATAGCAGAGAATAACTATTTTAACAGCATCTGTACAAGTATAGTCTGAAATATAACACTACAAACAGTGTATATTGTCTGTACTGTTTGTTGCAAGCAGGCAAATTGCTGAGAGGCAGATATTTTTCCCTTGTTTTCCTCCCCAAAATCTAGGTGCGTCTTATACTTTGGAGCATCTTATACTCCGAAAAATACAGTAGCTTTCCTCCAAAAGCCAAGTTAAGTGTTAAAAATGGGATAGCAAAAATGTACTATTTGTCCTTTAGATGTACCCAAAGACATGAGTGGATTTTGACTTATGCATTAGGATTCCTTCTTCTTTCCCATTCCCACTGCATACTTCCCTTCCAAAAGCAGGAATGGATAGTCCTAAGCAAGCAGGTTTGACGCCTTATACCACCAGTCAGAAAAGAAATCCCAATGGGTAAAAGTTCATCCAATATAATTTCCCTTCTGTTTCTCTGGTGCCAATTCTCCAATTTCCATTCACATATAAACTCTTTTTCACAAGTCTTTGTACGCATAAAAAGTCCCTTTTCTAGGCCAGGTTTTTCAGATTGCGTTCTGCAGAACCTTAGGGTTCCATGAGAACTTGATAGGATTCTGTGATAAACTTAAAGAGGAAAAAAGTTCATGCAGCTCTGTCATTAGCGCTTTGCCTAGATTAAAGGTTCCAGGATTATTATTTTTGATTTAACACATTGTGCAGCCTGAAATGTTTGAAAAGTCCTTTTGTAGGTTCTCTTTTTCTATCACTACAGCTCTCCACACCCAAACAGTGCAGGTGGTAAAGAGCAAGCAAAGATCACTGTCCAGTTTGAACAATTCCCATTGTTTAAAAAGATTCACAAACCCCTTCTGGAATAGATTTTTACAAATGTAGAGAAAAGGGAAGTAAAAGATTGATTTCTGTTCCCATTACCAGTCATAATAGCAATATATTAACCTAAAATAGGATTTAATATTAATAATGTTTTCAAACTCTTACTTTGATTAACAGGTTTACGTAAAATGCAAGCATCATTTTAATCTAATTTTTATTTTTCAGATGCAAATTCAGTTTTGAAAGATGTAAAGATGGTGAATTCTAAACTCGTATCACTTGAACTAGGCAAGTAGCTTGTCTGCAGAAGTACAGTTAACATTTATATATGTAGTTGCAGAATGTTTTTTCTAGGAATTAGTATGGTTTGCCCTTACAGATAGTCCTCGATTAACAGATGTAATGGATACTGCTCATTATGGTTGTTAAATAATGATGTTCATAAAATGGGTCACCGTGTGGCAGACTTGATTTTATTACCTTTTTTGAGGTGGTTATTAAGCAAATAATCATAGTTGTTAACTGATTCTGCAGGTGTTAAGGAAATGCTGCAGGTGTTAAGCAAACCCATTATTTTCTATGGAGCATTTTTGCCAAAAACTGGAAATAAATGTAAGATTTTGGCAAAAATGTCATAGATGTCATGAGATACTGCAGATGATTGTAAATGCAGGCTGGTGCAACCACATGACTGAGAGCCAGCCATTGGAACTTTAAAATTAGGTTATAAATGCCTTCTGGGAGTCTATCCTAACTTTTAATGGTTGCTAAGCAACTGGTTATAAATCAAGGATTACCTGTAAGCGTTATACATTAAACATGTTATTCTCAAACTTCATTATTTTTCTCAAAAAATACTTGTATTTTATAATAATATATATTAAAATATTACATTTATATGCTGCCTGACTCTCCATGACTATGGGCGATTCACAATTGTTAAAAACATTTTAAAACAGAACAATACAAACTGCAGCAACATAAAAAAAGAACAAAAATCCCGCAGAGGAACAAGGAAAAAGTAGACAGGGGTGTTCCTCAGCCAAAGCCTGGACAAAGAGCCATATCTTCCAATCACACTTAACTATTGATGTCAAATATCAATGTATATTGAAAGATTCAATTTCAAGTCTTCTAATTCTTCATTCAATTGTTTACAAACAGGAGAGGAAAATGAATATATTGATGATTTCAACAGGTAAGAGGAAAAATATTTAAAACTATTAATTTTCAGGAAGATGGATATAAATAGCATCATTCAAGGATAGGTCACTCCTAGGAGGACTTTCCCAGCTTATACGCTATAGTAGATATACTCTATTTATAATTTCACATATTTCTAATTAAGCTTACATTGTTTATATTTTCCTCCCTAGAAATGATCAAAAATGTTATGTGAAACAGTACCTTTTACCTATCTGGTCCTTTCAGGCCTGCTATGATTGAGTATTTCCAAAGGAGAGAGATAACACTTGAGATAAATTGGATGGGGAAATAGCTAATTAAGAGAAGCAGCTGGAGGAAAAGCTTGCTTTTAGAAATCTAATCTTGCTTGGCCATGCTATGCACAGGAATACAAAATGGAGATCATTTTTTTCAGGAAAACTCACCTAAATCTCTTCATTGTTATAATTGTTTTCTGCAGTAGCACTATTTAATTTACTCAAGTGCTTTAAAAAGCGGGGCTTGAAAATTTGTTTTATATTTAATATTTTAAACATTTTATAAAATTTTAAGTTTGGTTAATTTTATAAATTCTTTGATACCTGGCAATTCATATGTCATTAACTGTAAAGTCAGTTGACATTGCATCTGATTAAATGCTTAGATGAGTTTTTAGGAGCAAATTATTTGTAAATCAATATCAAATTGGATTTGATGCCAAGTTATGAACTTTGTTTGAAGTAGTCTATGTATCATTTTATATGCACAATATTATATGTAGGAATAAATCCTTTATAATAAATTTCATTGCACAAGTACTAAATCATTTCAAAAGGAAATCAGGAATTATGTTATTGTGTAATAAATGCTTCTGGCTTCTTATATCTCTGGATTTCAGATTTTTCTTGTAGAGGTTTCAAAAAAGAATAAATGGGATTAAATGTTCTTTGCCTCCATGTTTATTGTAATGTTATAAATCATATATTGTACTGTTTCAAGACAAATTTCAGTGCAGTAATATTTATGTAATATGATCATTTAATTTTCATATTTTAACTTTTTTTTATAGCACCAGTCATCGGTCAGAGAAAAGTGAAGTCAGCATTGGTGAAGAAATAGATGATATTTCTATGGAAATAGAAGACTTCATTACTAGTGAAAAGGTATGATTTGCTTTAATTTAACACTCTAATTGGGGTTGATGATATATCTATGTAGTATATAGCAAAATAAACCATTACTTGCAAAGGAATTAATATTACAAATTGATACACACACACACACACACACACACACACACAGAGTCAATATATTGCTTTTGATCCAGAACTGTTCCCAATAAAATATAAATGAGGTGGCTATTGAATATTAGCAGATTTCAATATAGGATATTGTTTTAAAACAACAAAGGTTTGAGACAATCATATGGTAAAGAAAAGGGAAGGAAGATGATATTTTTGTAGCTGAATTGAGAATATTACTCCAAGATAAGTGAGCAGTTCCCATACTTGTTTGTGCAGGTCCCCAGTTTGTACAAAAATATAAAGGAGGAATTGCAGAAATACTAATTGTTACAAATGCATATGGACTGCATTTGTTTGCTTCTGTGTGGCTTTTTGCATTAGTGTAAGCAGTGCTAAATGATCAGAAACTCAAATATTAATATGATGCACAGGTCTAAGATCCTAGCTGATTTTACTTCTTTCAGTCCACAATTTATAAGCAAAAAGCAAATCCTCATTTAGGATCTTAAATGTAATAAACTCCAGTTTGAACACCACCATATGTTTTTCATCTTTGATTAGTATAACTGTTGGCATGAATGGGAAGAGCTAGAGAAAAAGGGAACACAATGCATGCACTGTTTTTTGCAGTCATCTATACGATTGCAGCTTTTAATAAAGCTCACAAATAACAAAATGAGCAATAGGGGGAAAACTAATGAGAACAATGACCACGAAAGTATCATCTGTATACTCTAATACAGTGATAGCGAACCTTTTTTGGCTGCCGTGCCAAAAGTGGGGGGAGCACAAGGGGGGTCGTGCGCCGGCGTGCCACACCCATAATGCTATGCGTGCAACACCCCCACCACCTGCACACATGTGCACGACCAGCAACACCCCCACCCCACATTTGCCATGACTTTTTTGGACTTCCCAGGTTCCTGAGGCTTTCTAGGAGCCTGGGGAGGGTGAAAACAGCTTTCTCCCCAACGCCCTCTGGAGGCCTCAGGAGCTTCCCTGAAGGCTCCGGGGGGCAAAAAATGGACCTACAGGGAACCCGGAAGTTTGGGAATGGTGACTTCCGATTTGTCCGTAGAAGCGATTTTCGACCTCCTGAATCTTCAGGAGGCTTCCTTGAGCAAAAAATGGACCTACGGACAAACCAGAAGTCATTCTGGTTTGCTCATAGGGCCCGTTTTTGCCCTCCGGAGCCTTCAGAGAAGCCTGAAGGCCCTGGAAGTCGAACTTCGGGTTCCCCATAGGTCCGTTTTTCACCCTCCGGAGGCTTCAGGAGCTTTCAGGAGGCTTCCCTGAAGGCTCCGGAGGGCGAAAAACGGCCCTACGAGCAAACTGGAAGTGATTTCTGGTTTGCCCGTAGGGCCAGTTTTCGCATGCTCCGGAGGGCGAAAAATGGCCTCAAAAGAAGGCTGGCCAGCTGACAGGGCAATGACTTGTGTGCCCTGACAAATGGCTCCATGTGCCACCCGTGTTCACCATCACGGCTCTAATATTGTGCTTGAAAAAGAAGCCCTGCTGCTTTAGAAGGCATGGCAAAATGGGGGACAAATACAAAATCTAGTCATACTTCTTCCATTGACAAAGTAGGAAAAACCTGCACCGAAAAACCTGGCTACAAGTGACAGAATTTCATTTAGTTAACCCAGTCCCAGAATACAATATTTGAAGTGGTTGATGGCCAGATATTCAAGATATGCAGGGTACGATAATCTTACCTGAAGAATAACAATAACGCTTAGACTTATATACTGCTTTACAGTGCTTTACAGCCCTCTCTAAGCAGTTCACAGAGTCAGCATATTGTCCCAACAATCTGGGCCTCATTTTACCAACCTCGGGGGGGATGGAAGGATGAGTCAACCTGAGCCGGTCAGGATCAAAACCAGAATGTGGGCAGAATTAGCTTGCAATACTGCACTCTGACCATTGCACCACCATGGATGCTAATAGGTATGAGCCTTTTAGTTTAGTTTATTTCTCGCTGCCAATTCGAAAGCAAAATTGAAGCTAATCTGAAACTTTGAATCAAGATTGGATTATGCCACATTCTGAACGGGACCTTTCTTTAATAACAGATACCAGTGTTACAATATCTCAAGGGTTGCCGCAAAGAAGAGGGAGTCAAGCTGTTCTCCAGGGCGCCTGAGTGTAGAACAAGAAGCAATGGGTGGAAAGTAATCAAGGAGAGAAGCAATTTAGAACCGAGGAAAAATTTCCTAACAAGTTAGAACAATTAATGAGTGGAACAGCTTGCCTCCAGAAGTTGTGAATGCCCCTATTCTGGAAGTCTTTAAGAAGATGTTGGATAGCCATTTGTCTGAAATGGTATAAGGTTTCCTGCCTAGGCAGAGGGTTGGACTAGAAGACCTCCAAGGTCCCTTCCAACTCTGCTATTGTATTATTGCATATATATATATTGCACTGTATGTTTCCTAAAGTCTCTGATACAGCCTTTTTTAAACAAAAATAATGTATTTAACAGACAACATACATTAATCTAAATTTTAATATTAGTAATATTTCCCTATTTTTTTTCTTTCTAGCTTGAAGACCTCACACAAGACTTCACTGTTTCTCAGTTAAGCATTGAAGCAGATTACCTAGAGGATGTTGCATGAGTAGAGAGCAGAAATCTTAAATGGTGGGACTGTCGACCTTTGTAGACTGTATTTTAAGACAATCAATCTTCTGAAATACCCCTCACAAATCGTGCCTTTTGTTTCAAGAGAAAAAATAAAACAACCCAACAAAGCTGGAGAGGGGAAAGATTTTAAGCTCGCAAAGAATGGAGTTCAATACTGCTGAGTAGTTCAACTAAGGTAGTAGTTAGGTCCCAGAGAGATGTCTGTTGCAGGTGACAGACACACCACCATTTGATTTATAAACATTCATAAGGGAAGAAATCCATAAAGTATATGAAGAATGGCAGACATGGTTTGATGTTATGGCAACTATCTAGGTTTTTTTAGCTGAACAAAGTAAGAAAATTCAGCAAGGTTGCTATTTTGTTGACTCAGTTTTCAGTATAATTTATCTTTTAGCTACTGAAGTTATTTTAGTTGACAGGGCATAATTTTCAAAATTCTCAAAATGGCAATAGAATACCTAACTTGAGGTATATTACATGTTCTGAATTATGAATCCCTCAGGATTTCTAGCAAGTTGACCTTTTTTGCAGCTTTAAGTGTTTAGTTTTGTGGCCAAGATTGCTAAGTACTTCTGAATATTGCCGCTGAAATATGAGCCTTAACTTTAAACCTATTTTTATATATATTAAAACATTGTTACCATTTTGTTTAATTTAATGAAAATTATAAATGATTATTAGCATGTTTTTTTTCTTTGAAACACAGGTGAATGCAAAATAAAAATATTTCCAAAAAACTTAAAAGTTCTGTGATAACAATCCTTTATTTAAAATAATTCTCTTTGTGATCCTTGTCTTTTATTTTTTTTTAAGTATTATTTGACATTTTCTAAACATTAAAATCACAATTATACTTTTACAGCTTTCCGTTATCGGTATTTCTTTTTTCTGATTTCGGGTTTACCATTTTCCATTCTATTATCTTATACATATTCTTTGTTTCATACTTTCTCATTTTTACAATATATACATCTATATACAATATTTCCATTTCTATTGCTTTCTAAGTATATGCCATCTCTTTTCATTATGTTTACGATGGAACTAAGAGATAGAGAGGAAACAGTACCACAAGATATGGAATAGGTGGTATAACTGGCTCGAAAAAGGATGTAAAATCAATGCACAAGGAACACATACATCCTTGTCTTTTAATGCTGAGTATGAACCTTCTTTAGCCTGCTTCTAGACACCTTAAGTTATAAAACCTAAGTGGTCTGTATATCATATATGGCTATGCTTATGTTTAAATACATATAGAAATACAGTGTTTACTAATAAGCTTTGTACAAGAGTTTTAATTGATACTCAGCAATATATTATCTGTGATTTAGTTATATTAAGTTATATTCCTAGGGAATACTAAAGTTGTATTATATCAATTCACCTGATAAAATGTCCTACTTAGTTCAGTGGGACATATTTTGAGTACTGCACACAACACAGGATTGCATCTCGAGTATGAGACAATGTGACTTATAATGCAACTACATATATGTATAAGATGGGTGTCAAACTGGCGGCCTGCAGGACAGATGCATCACACACAGGCCACGCCCACCCAGCTCCAAGAAGAGGGAAACATCGCAAAATGTCACATGATGACCATGTGATGCTGCAAGTTTGACACCTGTAGTATAAAGATCATCATTGGTTACTTTTGCGCAAAGCACACACTTTTATATATTAAGTCTATATCTTCATTAGAATTTTCAAGTGTATGGATTATAGGTTACTGTAGATGCTTTAACTGTTGTTAAATTATTACCGCATTCTGTAAGCTGTCAGGGAATCAGTTTAATAATAGCAATAGCGTTTAGACTTATATACAATGCTTTACAGCCCTCTCTAAGCACTTTACAGAGTCAGCATATTGCCCCCAACAATCTGGGTCCTCATTTTACTGACCACGGAAGGATGGAAGGCTGAGTCAACCTTGAGCCGGTCAGGATCAAACTGCCGAACTGTTGGCAGCCGGCAATCAGCAGAAGTAGAGCCTGCAAATACTGCATTCTAACCACCATGCCACCACATCAACTCTGCTCCACAAGATCAGACCACTTTCAATCAGAAACATTACACCCTTCCCCCTTCTTTTTTCCATTCCATATGTTAATCCATGCCATTTATCATTTACTCTTTCTACATCCCATATTGTATATCACAGTTGGGCCTACAGATATTGATCTCAGTTGCCCATCATGGCTTTGGTGAACAAAGACACTCACATAACACCTTTTCAGTAATACAGAGAAAATGTAGAATTGAGTCCACCCTGCCCACCATGTCACATGCAGTGTTTTCTGTAAATGATAAGATTGGATCAGTTTGAGCACATTTCGGCCAATCTGCCACAAGTGCTACCAAATACTTGCACGTAATTAGGACATATTTCTCAATTGACAAGCTGATTATCTACAGAGGGGGCTTCTTGGCTACACATGTATAGGTAACCCTAAACTTAGCAACATAAATTCGGGGCTCAACTGTGTTTGTGAAGTGAAAAATCTGTTAAGTGAGTTTTGCCTGATTTTACTACTTTTCCTGCAGTAAATCACTGCAGTTGTTAAATTAGTAACATGGTTGTTAAGTGAAGCTGGCTTCCCCATTGATTTTGCTTGTCAGAAGGTCGCAAAAGGATGGATCGCATGATGCTGGGACACAGCAACTGTCATAAATCTGAACCAGCTGTCAAGTATCTATGTAAATCAAATGACCATGTTGATGCTGCAAGTCGTAAGTGTGGAAAATGGTCATGTCACTTTTTTGCATGCCACTGTAACTTCGGTCACTAAATGAACTGTTGTAAGTTGAGAACCGTCTGTATACCTGCAGCATTTGACTGCTTACATGGTGGTGAAAGGGAAAGAGGCATTCAGCACAACTGTGACTGTACAAAGCAGCCTCTCAAAAAGATTTTGTTGGGCTTTTTATAAAGGCAGTGTGTGCACTTAAGAAATTGCTTTGTCGTCTATTTCTATCGTCCCAAAAAGCTCCAGATAAAAGTAAACAGTTTACCCACAGCTTTGCAATATAGTTCATGATTATCCCCACTGCAAGAATAGAAATGTGGGGGAGACTGAGAAATAGTAGTTGATGACTGTTTATGACTTTAAATATCTTGGTGGCTCTCCAGAAATGGAACTAAAAATTACTCTTGTGGAATATTATTGCTAGTAAGAACTTTATTTTATCTCCCACTTTGACCATTTGTCAGGTTCGTGCTACCCTCCGCCTGGGTGTCTACACCATCATTCTTATGACAGGCTTGATATGGTACTAGCAGCAGCAACGCCTAGAAAGATGGATTTTACAACCGAGTTCACTCCGACCTTGCAATTTCACTCAGGCTCAACATTGAAAGGCAGCTTTCAAAACCTCCGGCTATTTCCCATTCACAGTTATTTCGCCCTTCCAACAGCTTTTCACGCCTGGGATGCCACTGAAGCCAAGCTAGTGAATTATAAGCTGCCTCCCCAAAACCCTCATTGGAGAATGGTGGCTGCTTTTCAAGAGGCAACTGGACTTTCTGGTTGTTGTTATTTTCTTTGAAGACATTTTGATTCTCATCCAAGAAGTTCCTTCAGCTCATTTCTTGGATGAGAAGTGAAAGTCTTCAAAGGAAAGGAGAAAAAAACCCCAGAAAATCCAGTTGAAAAAAAGCTCCTTTGGGACAACCATGACTGAGAATCTCCATATAGATCTGTGTTTCCCAACCTTGGCAACTTGAAGATGTCTGGACTTTAACTCCCAGAATTCCCCAGCCAGCCAGCTGTCTACACCATCAGCTGGCTGGCTGGGGAATTCTGGGAGTTAAAGTCCAGACATCTTCAAGTTGCCACGGTTGAGAAATACTGTTATGGACGGTGGTCGTTTTTTCTTCTTTCCGCCTCCGTTATGGAACTGCGGCGCGGCTTAAGTTCAACGCTCTCCTGCCCTCCGCCCCCGCCCCTCCAACCAACTTTTCTAGCGAGCGTTCTAAAAGTTGCTTTTGAATAAAAACAGGAGCCGTGGTTTTGTTTTTTTCTTAAGCGTCCTCCGCTGCGGCATTTGAAGGCTGGGCTCGGAGAAGGGAGTGTAAAATTGAACGGTGGGAGACCCGAGCTTCTTCAAAGGAGGCGCTGGAGGGCTGTGTATCCCACAATAACGGGGACACCTTCCGTCGTCTAGCCTAACTGTTGGGACAAGGAGAGATATGGAATAGCGCAAAAGGAGGAGACTAGCGGTGGTGTTATCGTAGGGTATAACGAAAAGAAAGAGGTATTAAGATAGGCACACAATAGATATATGGGAACAGGAACAGGAACTGAACTGAATTGGACTTCGTACGACCACTGGATTCATCCTGCCGAAGCACATTTATTGAGAAACTCAACTTTGAACTGATTGGCCACAGAACTTTTGGCATTATTTAAGCATGTGTTATTTAAGAAATCCTGTTGTTAACGCTTAATGGCTTTGGAGATTCTCGGCCATCCAGGTCATGGTTAGCCCAAAGGGGCTTTTTCAAAAGGCAGCTGCATTTGGTTTTTCCCTTGAAGATCTTTCGCTTCTCATCCATGGTCCGAACTGAAGAAGCCTCTTGGATGAGATATGAAAAGCGAAGTCCAAATGCCTTTTGTAAAAGGACCTTCGGTTTGTTAACATTGTTAACGATTATTAGATATTTCTACACTTTGATTAGAAAGGGAAAGAAATTGGTTCAATTGATGATTTCCATGATACTTTTAAACTGGTAGCATATTCAAAAAACTGAAACAAGATGCTTTTGAGCACCTACAAAATGTATTAATTAGGTAAATTAAGTTCTGCCTTGAACGGGAGGTTGGGCTAAAAGATATTCAAGGTCGTTTCCAACCTTATTATTCTATGTATTAAATCAGAGAATGTGACTATGATTTTATTGTTCAACAGCAGTTGGAATGTTCAAAAATTCAAATGCTAACTTTGGTGTAAAGGTGGTAGGACTGTCAATTTGCTTTTTAGTAATAATGATTGCTTGCAGGCTTGTATAGGGACATGCCTGAAATTATGAATATTGTGTGGGTGAGGAATATGGGTAGAGAAAAGAATTTGAATACCTCTTTGGAAAGACTAAGCTGTGCAGGACATGAAACAGTGAACAATATAAACACCACAATCTGTGACAGGCATCCTAGTTTCAACCTGCTGGTACTCTTTGTTTTCCATGAATCCCTTGGAAAAGGAGAGAAAGGAAAATAACACATGTTGGGGGTTGTATAAAATTAGACCACGTGTTAAATGTAGTTTATGTTCAGATGGTTGCCCATTTTGGTTTTAAATAAACAGCAAACTGCTACAATGTTTCTTTTAAAAATACTACGCAGATTTTTGAAGGCAGGCAACTCTGCACTTCTTCAAATGAAATGCATTTTTGTGCAGAAGCTGTATGATTGATTCCAGAATAAAGTGTAGCTGTTTTAAGGACTTGCAAACCAATGCAGCATTAGTGCCCCTTTAATCCTTGGCATATTTATTCTAGAAAATTTCTTTATTTTCAGAAGCCTGCACAGTCATACTTTTTCCACTTTAAATGGGCATAAAATTGCTGCATCTTTCTAAATTGTAAGACAACATGATAATGAATGTGTTTGTGTGTTTTTAATAAAATCTATTCCCTCAATAATTTTTCATATCTGCTTTTAGGCAAGAAGAATTTTAAGAAAAAGCAGGAACCAATATTTACACTAGAATGATTTCATAATTTTTGTATTTTTCCACCTTGTACAGATTTTCTATATAAAATAGTTAAATATTTTTTTATGTAAATAAGCTGAGCCAGGTAAGTGCCTTGATATACTAAAACAATAACCCTATTTTTTCTCCAGTGCGCTGCTTGGAGAGTCCAAGCATGGGTTAACACAGTCTATCTGCCCTAGGACTGAGTGAGTTTTTGCTCTTGGCCATGCCTCCCTTTGCCTCCATTATTCAGTTTAAGAAACTCAGTCCGCCCGTTTGGACTGTTCTGGGGAGCGCTCCAGTCCTAGAACAGATAACTGGACTCCCCACGTTAGCTATATAGTCTAAATTGGTTGCATTTAGTTGAGATTAAAGTTTTGCTTTAGTTTTTTGTTTCAGGTGTTCTATGAGGATCGGAAGATTGACTTACAGGTAGTTTATGTGCTGAGAGGGCTCCGGGCCGTTTCTTCACCTGCTGGTCGCACGCAGGCAGGAACAAGAGGTCGCTTGTCCGGCGAGGGCTGGTCAGCAAGGGGACATTGGGAAGCTTCCTGAATGGCGCTGATCCCCACTGGGCCTTCGTGAGCTCGCACAGTGAGCTTGAGCACTCCGGCGAGAGCGGCGGTGTTCCTCTTGCCTGGGAAAGGCGGCGGCCATTTTTGTAGTTTGCATGCTTTTGCTTGCGGCTACGCACATATCGGCCGCCATTTTGGTTGAGCTTCGTGGACGGAGGGAGCAGTTGTGTGCCGTCGGACCAAGGAAGAGGACCTTGTTAAGCCCCTCAGCTGCAGACCACCACCAGGAAAGCGGGCCTTGTCCAGGGCACCGGCCAGGCCTGCCTTCCTGTTCCCCACTGCTCCGAGTCTCCGAGGGAGGCAGGAGGAGAGAATCCGGCCTTTGGGTGGCCCTATCCTCCCCGTTTGGTCTGCGGGCACACCTTTGCCGGCTGGCAGGGTGCCCAGTGCCCAGCTGCTGCAGTGAAAGTTCCTGTCTGTGTAGAACATCATGGCAGACGATGGCAAGGAGGCACAGGAGGTGCAGGCAGGGCCCTCCGCTAAACGCAGCAAGCTATCCCCTCAAACCAAGGGAAGTAAAGGAGGGAAGGGCGCCTGTAGGAAGTAAAGGAGAGAAGCCTCCCTGGGGACTTCTGGGACTGGTGACAGGGCCAGGGAAGGTTCCCAACCAGGGAGGGGGCTGTTGAGGTTAAGGCCCCATAACCACAAGGGTCTCTGGTGAACATGAGCCACGAGGTGGGCTCGCCCACGTGGCATGGGGAAATGCAGGACTCCCACTCCTTCCAGGGCAGCAGGTCCCTTCCCTGATAAATGAAAGATCTGGGGGTGATTACCCAGAGGCATCCTGGGGTTACCCCGATTCCCCTAGCTCCTATGTCAGGGAGGAGCTGGGGCCCTTACAAGGTCTCCTCCCTGCTGAGGAGAGGTCCAGCTCAGAGAGGCATCATGGCGGGCCTGGTCCAGCTAGGCCTCGGCCTAGGGAGGACAAAGGTTCGGCCTTGTCTGCAGAGATGAAGGAGGTCATCTCCATTGCCATATCCCAAGGGATCGTTGAAGGCATTAAGCACAGGGAAATGGGGGCATCTGGGACCCCCAGGTCTAAGTGAACCTCGAGTTCCGCTCAGGCTCAGGCTCCAGCCTCTCCGGGCACTTCGGTCGCCACAGAGGAGTCAGTCTTAGGATGGGGGGAGGCTGGAAGTTTTGAATTTGAGGATGATGATTTGCCTCCTGACAAGCCAACCTTTACAGGATTGTTCAAACCAACATTGTTTAGGTCCATATTGCATAAGGCCAAGGCGGCTACTGACTTAGGTTCTACCCCTAAGGTTACAGCTGCTGCATCCTCCTCTACCAAGGATCCCAAAGAAGGTCTGTTCAAGGAGACTGCTCCCACTCAGGAGCTAATTCCAGTTCCAGATCTGTTTTGGGACATAGTCCAGAGACAGTGGCTTCAGCCTGGTACCTTGACCAATCCTAGTGGAGCGGATAAATCCCTTTATTCCATGGAGGGTAAAATGGAGGATGTGCTGAAACTGAACCTGCCAGCAGACCTCCTGGAAGGTCTAAAGGCGGAGGATAAATGTTCTGAGAAGGCCTGCCATAAGACGCGCCAGGCGGCCACCTGGACTATCAGGGCATCCACCTCGGCCTCTTTCTTCATCATGGCGTCCCTTCTTTGGCTCAGACAGCTGAGGGCTAGGCCTCCCGCCGGGGGATCCCGGTGGAAGCATGACCTCAGCAAGATCATTACGGCTGTGGAATACTCGGCAGATGCCTCATTGAACACCACAAAATTTGCCTCTAGAGCATTGGCATCAATGTCACTTCACGGCGGCTGCTGTGGCTTCGTCACTGGCAAGCCGACATGAAGGCCAAATGGAAGCTTGCTTTTTGGGAAGCTCCTGGAGAAGTTTGTCATCGAGACGAAAGACAAATGTAAGATTCTCCCGGCCACCTTGAAGAAGGGCGAGCGCAAGGGTTCTGGTTCCCTTCGGAAGCAGTCCTTTCGGGCTCCAGACGCCAACCAGCCGTCCACTTCTTCCACCTACCAGAGACCCTATTCCCAGGGTGGGGATAGGAATCAGAACAGGGGTTCCTTTGGGTCACACGGCAGGCAGCAGCAGCAACATTCCTTTCGGAAGCCGTACTGTGGTGGGAACAACTCCCGCCAGTTCCGTAAGGGCAAGTGACCATCACAGGGGTCCTCGCATAGGGGGTAGGCTACAGTTATACGCCGATATGTGGGAGGAGATCACCACAGACTCTTGGGTCCTCAACACGATCAGGAAGGGCCTGGTGTTAGAATTTCTCTCTTTTCCACAAAGGACATTCATCCGGTGCCCGACCCCAAAGTTTCCCCTGAAGAGGTCCCTTATGCAGGAGGAAATTGCTCATCTTCTCCAGATCAGGGCCATAGAACCCGTTCCCCAAGAACAGGAGAGGCAGGGGTTCTATTCCATACTGTTCTTAGTCCCCAAGAGCTCAGGGGGGTGGAGAGCAATGTTCCCTCTAATTTTTTTTCAGTGTGAGCAGAAAAGTATAGTGTTTGAGCGGCATATTTTCATGCCTGAGCACCTGAATTTTTTTAACAGATGTCACCTAAGACAACAACGAAATCAGTATTATTTGAAACTCAAAGTTATGTTTATTCAAGGCACCCGCTTAATTAAAAGTGTTATATAATATCAGTATCACTTAACAACGCTACTGCTTAGCAACCAAAATGTTGGCTCAGAAAGTCTGGCTTTTGAAGCACGCAAATCTTAAAGCTGTTGTTACAACACCCTCACACCCCTAGCCCTTTAGAAAAAAAAACCCAGGGGTCTTCAAACCTGACAGCTTTAAGATTTGTGGTCTTCAACTCCCAGAATTCCTCCTCCAGTCATGTTGGCTCAGAAACTCTGGCAGTGAAGCATGCAAGTCTTAAAGCTGTCAAGTTACAAGATCCTTGCACCCATAACCCTTTAGGGAAAAAAAACACAGGGATCTTCAAACCTGACAGCTTAAGACTTGTGGACTTCAATTCCCAGAATTCCTCCTCCAGTCATGTTGCGGCGATGTCATCTGCGTGGATCTGCTCCATCTTCGGTTTTTTTTCACAGGGGGCAGGGCTGCCGCTGAAGATGCCAACGAGCCCCACCACCACCAGAATAACTGCTGCTGCCTCCCCCTCCTCCTCCAAGAGGACCACCACATTTGCTGCCCGGTGCTGCAGCCGAGGTGAAGCCTCCAAAGCTCCCGCAGGCGCCCCTGCCCATGGCAGCGATGGCGGTGCCTCCCCCTCTGCTCGGAGCACCTCAGCTGGGCTCTGGGTTACCCCTGCCGCCGCCTCCACCTCCACAGTGCTTTTCAGAAGCCAGGAGGCCTTTTTTCCTGCTTCCACCCCCTCCGTTGCCTTTCTACTAACTCCCGTGGTCTCATGGCTCCTCAAAAGCACGGCAGAGGAAGAAGGGGGAGGGATAACGTGCGGGCCAGCTCAGGTGCTCCGCGTGGAGGGGGAGGCGGGGGTGCTGCTGACGGGAGCTTTGGCGGCTTCATCTCAGCCGCGGCGTTGGGTGGCAAATCCGGTGCTGTTAGAGGAGGAGGAGGAGGCAGCAGATATTCTGGTGGCGGCAGGGGCTTTGAGGGGTTACTTCAGCCGCAGCGCGGGCACAAGCAGCTAGGATTAGTGGCCCACAAAGGACCTCCCCGGGCTTGCTTTGCTGAACACAGGGGCGACTGATGCTAGTTTGAGCGGCCACGGCCAGCACAAACTACCATCAGTCGCTCCGTGCTCATCAAAACAAGTCTGTGGAGGTCCTTTGCGAACGGCCAGTTCTAGCTGCCCGCAAAGGATTTCCCCACGTTTGCTTTGGCAGAAATCACTGCGCGGCAGTTAAAACAACTGTGCGGGGTTTTCTTGCCACGTGCGTGGCCGCGCAGCCACGCACCTTAGAGGGAACAGTGGTGGAGAGCCATCTTGCATCTAAAACACCTAAATCAGCATCTGGCGTACAAGAGGTTCAAGATGCAGTCACTCCACTCCATCCTGGACTGCGTCAGGCGGGGAGATCTTCTCACGTCAATAGATCTAAAGGAGCCCTACCTGCACATACCAATACACGCAACTCACAGACAGTTCCTGAGGTTCTTCTACAATGGGAGGCACTACCAGAACCGGGCCTTGCTGTTCGGCCTCTCGTCCATGCCCAGGACCTTCACAAAGATCCTAGCGGTGGTGGCGGCTCAACTCAGGAACCACTCGATTCATCTAGAATGCTACCTGGATGACATCATCATTCACTCCGCAAGTTGGGAGCAGGCCAGGCGAGACGTCCAGCTGACCATTCGCACGTTGCGTCTACATGGCTTCTCAGTGAATCTGGCCAAAAGCCAGCTGGAGCCGACCACGCGCATCCAAAATCTAGGCACGGTCATAGATTCTCTCACCTGTCAGGTATTTCTCACTCCAGACTACCTGCAGAACCTCAGACACAGAGTACAGCAGTGTCGGAGATCCAAGTTGGTGCCGATTGTCATGCTGTCACAGCTCCTCAGGATCATGATCTCCTGTTTGAAGGTGGTTCCCTGGGCACATCTCCATGCCAGGGAGCGGCAATGGTTTCTCCTGCTGATGCAGAGAGCCAAGACCAGCAACTCTTCAAGATGGGTGATGCCTTCCCCCAAGGTGATCTGGTCCCTTGCCTGGTGGAGGATGGCAATGGTCGAGAAGGGGTGCCTCTTCAAGGAACCCAAGTGGATTGTGGTGACTTCCGACGCCAGCCTCCTCGGGTGGGGGGCTCACTGTCAGGGCCAACTCACACAAGGACTGTGGACCCAGAGGGAAGCCTCCCAAAGCATAAACTGGTTGGAGCTGAGGGCCGCCAGCCTCGCCCTAAGGCAGTTCTCGAGCCTGGTTGCAGGGCACCATGTACTCTTGCTGATGGACAACATGGCCACAAAGGCTCACATAAACAGGCAGGGCAGTACCCACTCCAAAAAGCTCATGTCAGAGGTGGAATCTCTGGGCAGGTGGGCAGAGCACCACCTGGCATACATCAGAGCGGACCACATCTCAGGGTCCAGCAATCAGGAGGCAGATTGGTTGAGCAGGCAGCAGATAGACCACTCCGAATGGCAGCTGCATCCAGACCTGTTCCAACAGATTGTGAGGAGATTCGGCAAACCACAAGTGGACCTCTTTGCCACACATGCCAACACACATCTGCCATGATTCTTCTCCCAATACCGTTCTCAGTGGATGGAGGGGACAGATGCACTGAAGTGCAAGTGGCCTCCAGGACTATTGTACGCATTCCCTCCTCTACCTCTCATTCCGCACATGGTATCCAAGCTCATTGCAGAAGGTGCGGAGATCCTCCTGGTCACCCCCCATTGGCCCAGGAGGTCTTGGTATTCGGATCTAGTGGGTCTCTCGATGCAGAGACTGTGGAGGATTCCTCAGGAGCAGATCTCCCTCTGCCAGGGGGCGGTTCGCCACCTGGATCCCCAGTGGCTGCAACTAGCCGTCTGGCACTTGAGGGGAAGCTCCTGAGGAGACAGAAGATCTTGGACATGGTCATTCACACTATCCAGGCTTCCAGGAGGCCTTTGACCACCAGGATATACAAGCTGACCTGGGTTGCGTTTTCTTCCTGGTGCCAGAAACAAGGCATAAGGGATGTGTCCGTGTCTGTTCCCCAGCTGCTGGACTTTCTGCAGGAGGGTTTGGACAGGGGTCTGGCCCCCAGCACTCTCCAGCATCAGGTTGTGGCCCTTTCTACCATCCTGATCAAGGGGTCCTCCTGGCCCTTGAGCCAACACCCGCAGGTCAAGAGTTTCCTGAAGGAAGCGACAAACATCTGCCCCCGAGCTGTTCACCGTTACCCGTCCTGGGACCTGCCATTCATCTGGGGTCACTTGGTCACAAAGCATCTTCCCACACCATTGGGCGTTGGTTGCAGGCCTGCATCAAGCTTGCCTACGAACATCAGGGCAGGTCTGTGCTTAGCCGGGTGACTGCGCGTTCGATGAGGAGCGCTGCCACTTCTGCGGCTTGGGCAACCCAGGCATCCATTCTTGACGTATGCAGAGCGGCCATGTGGGCTTCTCCCACTGCATTTATCAGGAACTATAAGATTGACACCTTTGCCTCAGCCAAAGCCTCCTTTGGGCGAAGAGTTCTACAGAAGGTTATGGATGTTCCGGAGACTCAAGTTTCTTCCCACCCGGGGACACTATAGCTTGGGCATGTCCTACACTTGGACTCTCCAAGCAGCACACTGAAGAAAGACTGTTGGCTTATCTGAATGGTCATTCTCAGGGCGCTGTGAGGAGAGTCCAATCCCACTCCTGGTCTTTGCGGATGCGAGGGTGATGACTGGACATGACTGTACGGGCTTCCTGCTCGGTGGTTCCTCGTTTTTTAAACTGAATAATGGAGGCAAAGGGAGGCGTGGCCAAGAGAAAAAACTCACTCAGTCCTAGAGCAGATAGTCTGTGTTAACCCACATTTGGACTCTCCTCGCAGCGCCCTGAGAACGACCGTTCAGGTAAACCAACAGTCTTTAACTTGAGTATATGTGTACAAAATATTTAAAAGTATATTGATCCATAGTTTCAGGGGAAAAATATCAGAAAGAAGATTTCTTAAGGGACAGATTTCTCTCAGAACTATATTCTCTATTTTTATCAAAAACCAATTTACAGTTTAA
Source organism: Thamnophis sirtalis (assembly GCF_051295495.1). Taxonomy (NCBI): domain Eukaryota; kingdom Metazoa; phylum Chordata; class Lepidosauria; order Squamata; family Natricidae; genus Thamnophis; species Thamnophis sirtalis. Next base: position 73,166,715 of record NW_028261386.1, on the reverse strand, counting down.
AAATATTTAAAGTTAGCAAATTGAAGTAGAAGATATTTTAGTTAGATTCGATGGATGATTTAAGAACATTTGTCTGGTATCAGAAATATTTGCAGGAGATAACCAGGCTGAGCCCGAGGGAAGGGTCAAATGCGTTATAAGTTACGAGTCCCTGCATGTTCACAAGACATGCAAGTCCAGCCCACCTGGAATGCTTCTCTTCTACTCATTTCCCTTGACTGTTAGTGGGTCAGATTTGTAGAGAGCTTAAGCTTGCAATAAATCTTTATTACTCGTGTGAACTTTCTGAATGTCTTGATTTCCACTTGACCATATCAGCAAAAACAAGGCATGTGTTAAAAAAAATCCTCTTATACCTAGCATTTCTCTGATAGTGAAATGTTCACTGATGAATATAATAGCTTTTATAGTCTTATAAAATTAATTGTGAAATTATGCTTCTAGGAATTGACACTTGTAACATCTTTTAGATAACTTATGAAAAGTTGTAAATAAATTGTCAAGTCAGCTTTGCCAGCAGGCAGTACAGGTAGTTTTTCGGGTTATAAAGACAATTGGGACTGGAATTGCCATTGGTAAGCAATGCAGTGGTGCATTTTCCTGTGACTGTGCTGCTTAGGGATGGCGATCCCAGTTTTCATCATTAAGAGACCATTGTGTGGATCATTAAACACCGACCTTACATGACAGTGACTTCCAACTTCCTGCTCGCTTCCCCATTGACTTTCCTATTGGAAAGTCAGCAGGAAGCTTCAGAAATTGCACTAGCACCATAGCAGCTTGCTGCAACATTGCAATTGCAAACCAAGTGCCAAGAACCCAGATCTCAATTGTGTAACTGCAGAGACGGTGCGATGGCCAGAACTCTGCAGACCAATTGCAAGTGCCCCTTGTTGAGCACTGCCACAAGTTTGAAATGTTTGCTGACATGGTGTAATGCAAACACTGCTCCTATGTGCCTGCTGCTTTAGTAAGAAAATTCTGATTATTGGACAGGTGTGCTGAATCTTTTCTATTGGAGAGATTAATAATGCCTTTTTTTCTTCTCTACAATTCTTGGTTCCCAGTCATGAAGAAAGTCCGTGATTTCGTCAATAAACGGAGATTAAGAAGAACATGTACTTTGGAGGATATCAGCTTGGATGCCTCTTTTTTACAACCCCCTCCGGATGGAGGTTGGGGCTGGGTTGTAGTGGCAGCGGCTGCTACACACTGCCTGCTTGTCGGTGGATTTCACAGTGCCTTTGGTGTTTACATGCTGCCCCTTCTTGATACTTTTGAATCAAGTAACTGGCAGATAGGTAGGTCATTGTTACATTAAGGTTTCCAGCATAGCTTTGATATATTGTACTGCAGTTTTGTTTATAATTATGTCTTGCTTATTAACAGTCTTTAAGCAAATGGTTTAAACTATATGTCAGTGCTCTTGAAATCCACACGAATTAGTGTCATTTACATCAGTAAAACATACAAGTGAGTTGATAATATTTTTATGATATTTTTTTATATGTTTAATTAAATGCATTTGTCTTTTTAAGCTTGGATTGGATCTATCAGCTATGCTTTCATTATGATGTTTGGTCCTGTTTCTGGAAAACTTCTGGTGAAGTATGGAGCTATAAAAGTGGCAGTAGTTGGAGATCTAGTGACCATAGGTGGTCTAGTGTGGTCATCATATACTGAAAAGTTTAAAATGCTGTTTTTCACACATGGAATCGTTGTTGGTGTGGGATCAAGTCTGGCCTACACTCCAGGTAATGCTTTACATTAAAATCAAATTTTGTCACACATTTCTTCTGTTTTTGAAAACATATTTTTGCTTTCTTTTGTTTTTGCTTTTGTTTTTGCTTTTGTTTTTGTTTTTGCTTTTGCTTTTGCTTTTGCTTTGCTTTTGCTTTGCTTTGCTTTGCTTTGCTTTGCTTTGCTTTGCTTTGCTTTGCTTTGCTTTGCTTTGCTTTGCTTTGCTTTGCTTTGCTTTGCAGCACTTTTTCATGAGAAAACTTGTTAGGTAAGCTTTCCATTGGGAGAGCGAGTACGTTCAGCGAAGCATTGTGAGAGTTGTGTTGCAGAACACACAAACCAGCATACAGAGCAGTGGTGGGTTTCAACTAACCAACTAAGAAGAGATAGTATGTCAGGTGCAATCATTTTCCTAGGGAGGACTTCCATCCTTAAGTAGAAGTGGGCAAAAAGACACCACCCAGGAACATGTACAAACTGAAAAAGAAGTAACGTAGGGGATAAAGAAAGAGAGAAATGTAGTTGTTTCATGGAGAAGGTGGGTAAACTTGGTAAGCCCCTTTTGTGGGTGGCCATTCCTAGCCGCTTGCGCCCGGTGCTGCGGTTGAAGTGAAGCCCCAAAGCCCCCGCCACCACCAGAATATCTGCTGCCGCCTCCTCCTCCTCCTCCAACAGCACTGCCAGATTTGCCGCCCGATGCTGTGGCTGAGGTGAAGCCGCCAAAGCTCCTGCCAGCACCCCCACCTGTGGCAGCGACGCCTCCCCCTCTACTTGGAGCACCTGAGCTGGGCCCCGCGTTACCCCTGCTGCCGCCTCCTCCTCCTCCACCGTGCTTTTGAGAAGCCATGAGGCCTTTTTTTCCTGCTCCCACCACCTCCGCCGCCTTCTTACTGGCTCCCGCAGCCTCATGGCTCCTCAAAAGCACGGCGAAGGAGGAGGGGAGAGGGATAACGCAGTGCCCAGTTCAGGTGTTCCGAGCGGAGGGGGATGTGTCACTGCCATGGGCAGGGGTGGTGGCGGGAGCTTTGGCAGCTTCACCTCAGCCGCAGTGTCGGACGGCAAATCTGGCAGTGCTGTTGGAGGAGGAGGAGGTGGCGGCAGAAGATATTCTGGTGGCAGCGGGGGCTTTGGGGCTTCACCTCAGCTGCAGTGCTGGGCGCAAGCGGCTAGGACTGGCCGCCCACAAAGGACCTCCCCGGGCTTGCTTTGCTGAAAACGGGGCGACTGGTGCTAGTTTGAGCGGCCGACGCAAACTACCGTCAGTCGCCCAGTGCTCAACAAAACAAGTCTGGGGAGGTCCTTTGCGGGTGGCCAGTTCTAGCCGCACCTTAGAGGGGGTGTTCCCGGAAGTTAATTGCTTCCAGGTTCACCGACCAACTGGTCCGCAAGGACCGGTAGGAACCCACCCCTGATACAGACACGCTGCAGTTTAAATAGGCTTTTCCTTTCGTGGAAATAGAGGTATCAGAGTCCATCAAACAGTCCAAGTCATAAACAGATAAGACAGTCCGTCATCAATGTCTTTCAGTTAAGGGATAATCCAAATAACATAGTCCATAATCATTCAAACAGTCCGTTTGCTAACTGTTGCAAAACTTACAATAGCTCACGACACTCAGATCAGATCAGCCCAGCATCTAACAAACAGAGAGCTAGCAGTCATTCTGGCTCTCTCGTATGGCCGATTGAGGAAAAACAGCAACCAATCACATTTTACCGTATGATTTAAAGAAACAATTACAACATTGCTACATGATTTATATATTGCCAACCCAACTGTTAGATTAAATTCCTAACAAAACTCATTAGAAATAGTAGCATGGTTTTTAATTGTGTCAGATGAAAAGCAATGTTTAAGCTTTCTCCTTTCCCAGATACCTTTTTCATGTTAAATAAAACAGAGGGTGATGTGACTGGACTTCAATATAAAACAACTACTTTAAATTTCTGTTTGTTTCTTGATAGGTCTGATAATGGTTAGCCTTTATTTCACTACAAAGCGTTCATTTGCCACTGGATTGGTGATGGCTGGAGGGGCTGCAGGAACTTTCGTACAGAATAGACTTCAGTATTTTCTTATTCAGAATTTGGGATGGAGAGATAGTTTGCGTTATTATAGTGCAATTCTAAGCATATGTGTTTTTGCTGGATTTGCCTACAGGCCCCTTCAAAAACGTATGTATCTGCTTTGGGCATTTTAAATTAAATATCTCCTTTTTCCTGTGTGTGGGGGGGAAGAGAATCCATATTGGGTAAAATAAGGATACAAAGTAACACAAAGAGTTCTTTTCAGGTTTCTGAATTTTCCTACACAATTACTCAGACAAAACACAACTATACATCCCTGCCCCCCCCAATAAATAAGTAGCAACACGGGAATAAAAAGAAAGTAAATCCAACATTTAGAACAACTATTGCAACCATGTTTGCAATTTGACCTCAATCTGGGATGCAGGTTGTAGACTGAATGCCCCAATGGACAGTGTCATACAGCAAATGGAAATTATATGAGTGGTACAACAAATGGTGCATTGCTTAAATTAAAACGTGACCCTCCATTATCTCAGCTTCCTTTCATGGACTGTTTTCCAAAGACCCTTTCTAATTTTATTTAAATTGGGGCAAGTCTTTAATAAGGTAATATGTAACCATTGACTATAGATGGAATCATAGCACTAGCACCCAGGCTTATATACCTCTTCACAGTGCTTTAAAAGCCTCTCTTAGCGGTTGGCAGAGTCAGCATATTGCCCCCCAGCAATCTGGGTCTTCATTTTACCAACCTCGGAAGGATGGATTACAAATGCATCCTAGGACTGTTTTGAAAAGGTAGTTTATACGTTTAGTTTCCCTCGTCTTGTAATATCTAATTCAAATTTTCTGCATCTGGATGTGGATGTGATGTAGCAGCTAATAATATGGAACAGAGCAGAAAATGTATGTCTTGTAAGTCATAAATTCATTGGACATGTGAGTAGATAAGAACTTGACACATCTTAAGTGTTCTGTAAAAGTAAGTTTCACACCCATGTATTTATTAAATTCAGATTCTGGTTATTAATGATTGTAGTGACATTTGTCTATCAGAGATTATTTCGCACCTCCCTGTCTTCCCCTGTTCTCCACTGTCTCCCAGAGTCTAACCATGCCCACTGCATCAATGACACTCATCCTCTGCCGTCTCCTTCTCTCTTGCCTTCAGTCTTTCCCAGCATCAGGGTCCTCTCTTCTTATTTGATGGCTAAAATATTTATGGTTCAGCTTCAGTATCTGTCCTTCTAAAGGACAGTCAGGGTTGATTTCCTTTAGGATAAAGCTATTTGAAGAAGCTGAATATAACTGCAAGATCAGACCCAGATGGCCTGGCAATAGCTAGAACTTAAGGAAGTCAGCGTGTTTGATCCTTATCCCACCCCTACCCCCAGATCTCAGGTATTCCACTGTAGATTTTTTGTTAACTTCTATTCGTCCAAAATTACTTTTATCATCCCTCTCATTTATCATTCTGTCTCCAATCTAATTTGGGTTTTCAGATGATAAGAATTCAGGAAAGGGCTAGCTCAGTTATTGTCAGTAAAGAGACCTGTCACTGACTGCTTATTTTATTTAATAAATTTATAGGGCAGCTTTGGGGAACAGAAAAGCTGGGACATATTAATTAGGAGAGACCCTATCAGTATGCCTTATAGGAAAAGACAAATCCGTTCTTCTGGGAAATATTATAGTTTAATTCCTGAAATTCATGTTTCTTGTCTTTTTCATTTCAGTAAAACCTGTTAAGATTTGGGTAAACACATGCTTGGAAAAAAGACTGTTTTCAGTTTAACACCCCAGAACTTGAGGCATAGGACTGCACTAAAGCAACTCAATTCATTTCTTAAATCACCCATGCTGTTTGCTTCCAGGAATGCAAATTGCAAATGAAAGCAACTAAGTAGTTGTGTCAAGTATCTAGAACAAATTTCCTTAACCTAGGGAAAATTGAGTTACCGTATTTTTCAGAATATAAGATGCACCTTCCCTCCCCCCCCCCCCCGAAAAAAGGGGAAAATCTGGGTGTGTCTTATACACTGAATACAGCATTTTTGGCCTCTGAAACCCCGCCCCTTCACAAAAATGGACGTGCAGAGGGTTTGGGAGGCCTGCAAAGTGCTAATGGAGGCTGGGGTGGGCAAAAATGAGCAAAAAACAGACTGTTTTTTGCTCATCCCCCCCCAGCCCCCAAGAACACTTTGCAGGCCTCCTAAAGGCTATGTGTGCCCTTTTTGTGGCAAAAGGGCCTGTTTTGGAAAAAAACAGCCCTTTTTTGCTTGTTACACCCCACCAGACCCCAGGAGTACCTAAAGGCTATGCATGCCCTTTCTTTTGGCGAAATACAGACCACTTTTTCCTCATCCCCCCCAGCCCCCAGGAGCATTTTGCAGGCCTCTGAAGCTCTCTGCATGCCCCGTTTTTCACAAATGAGGCATGCAGGAGGTTTGGGAGGTCTTCAGAGTGCAAAAACTTTTTTTAAAATTTACCTGATGTGTCTTGTACTCCGATGCGTCTTATACTCTGAAAAATACGGTAAATTGCAGCTCCTGTTATCCAGTCAGCCTTGCCAAGTAGACTAGACTTAGAAATCAATGCCACATACTTTAGGTCTAAAATTACTTTTATTCAAAGAGCTATAGTAAAAAATTCTTGCAATTCCCAATATTCTTCGTTTTGCTCTCATTTTATCTTTGTGTGACGTAGAGAGGGATGTGTCTGAGATGATTACTGAAATTAGTTTCTTGGAATGGACTTAAGCCACGCTTGTTTGATGGTTGCCTTGGTAATGGCTTTTCCTCATGTTTTTCTAGGCCATTCCCTTATGCCTTTCCCACCGAACATACTGGCTGCATTTCGGAAATTGTAGGCACCAGGGTAGGAAAAAAAATCCCAGTGTGATTCCTATTCATGATAAAAGTAAACTTTTTGTGTACAAGGAACTCATTCTCTCTAATGCCTATACCTGCTCCAGCTGTGTCCAGCAAGACATGTTAACAGAGGTTCTTGTGGTATATAAAATCATTTTTTGTAATCATCCTCAAAATAATTGCTTAAACATCACACAAATCCGTCCTGTGCTCATTTGTGATGCACTTTTTATGTTATCCGGGTTGCACATAACTGTTGTATTTATTGCTTTCTGGTGAAATTAATCAGTATTGCGTACACAGTAATAATTTCTCTTTTTTTTTTACTTTGTATTTTACAGATAGAACTCATCCAAGTGTAGTTGAAAAATTTAACACATCGCCTCTAAGAGGGTTTATAGTCGATTTAGATTTATGGAAAGATCGCATTTTTGAGATATGGGTCGGTTCTCTTGGATTAGCAAAATTTGGATTCTACATACCTTTTGTGCATATGGTAAGTTGCCATTATCTTTTTTTTTTTTTTGGCTTTTCTGTTATAGCTTGGAACGAGAGTCCCCAACCTGTGGGCCATGACCCACTAGTGGGCTTTGAGGGTTTTGCAACCAGGCCATGGTAATGGCCGGCTCGTGTGTGTGTGTGTCCATGCATATCTTCACTTGCATGAGCACCAGCCAAGCACATACACACGCTCCCTTTAAATGAGCAGTAGGTATGTGTGCATGGTACTTGCACAAATGGAGTGTGTTATATTATATCTATAGTGTCAAGTCACAGTACTTTTGACAGTGAATGTATGCCTTTTGGATTCAAGTTCTGTAAAGATGTTGTGCCTTAAAATGGCTTCTACTGTACAGCACAGTGGAGTTGCCATGGTAATGGCTTCACAGTACTCCACAAGGGGCTCCCTCCAATACAGGATTGGGATAAATCCATACCCAGACTACCCCGATTTATCAGCTAATTCTAACTATTTTAAGACATGTGGCTAAACATTCAATTTTTACCAGTTTTAATCCTTAACTCAATTTTGGAGAAGGGCTACATCAATTTGGGCCAAGTTGATTTATTTTTAGTAGCTGTAAGATTGTCGTTTGTCCATAATAGGTAAGTGGTCACTGAGAACAAGTGTACATTTATTTCAATAGTGTCAGATACACCAACGGCAGTCTTGACTGTACTAACTTTCAAAACTTGAATAATACTTGGTCAATTACTTTTGAGGAATAATTTTTGAAGAAAACATCGTGTCATTGCCAAAGGATCTAAATTTGGTGCCGCCTTCATATATTGGATTAAATCCCATAGTCCTCTGTCAGTTTGATTTTTGGCAATGCATTATGGAGGCACCAAATTGGAGAACACTAATGTATCCAATGAAGATAGACTTATCAGGAGAGGAGTATGAAATGTTTGAATTGTCAGTCAGTTACATCTATTTTTTTTTTGCTAACTATTTGCATAAATCTTTAAACAAGTATGACTGAATTTGCGGCTATATTTAATTACTAGGTTAGCTTAATTATGACTAGTGTTCACTAAACAGAATACTTTAAACCTGACATGTTAAAAATTATGCTTCATTTTCTTTTTTGCAGATAAAACTTGCAGATGATTTGGGTATTCCTGTGGAAAAAGCATCCTACATTATGGTGGGACTTGGAGTAAGCAGCATGATTGGTTGTCTTCTGTTTGTAAAAATTTGTGATATTAAAAGTGTCGACCGACTTTTTGTTAGCCGCAAATTCAGTCATACTTTTGAAAGTTTTGAAAGTTAGTACAGTCAAGACTGCAGTTGGTGTATCTGACACTATTGAAATAAATGTACACTTGTTCTCAGTGACCACTTACCTATCATGTGTTGGTAAGTTTCACAGTAAGCTTCTGAATGTTTTTTGCCTGAGAAATTATGGTTTTAGACCTAGAAACATCTAGAGTGTCATTTCTTGCACATATGAGTTATATCAGCACAACTACAAGTTAACACTGTGCCTTAAGTTAATTATTGCCAAATCTTCTTGAGGCCATTCGTGTGATGGCTTGAATTCCAGTTCTCACTGGAACATGATGAGTAGAAATTAGGAATTAGGAGAATGGAATCTGACACATGAGGTGGGTTCTCATGGGAGAACCTACTGTATTTTTTGGAGTATAAGATGCACCCTTTTCCCTCAAAAAAGAGGCTGAAAATCTGGGTGTGTCTTATACACTGAATACAGCATTTTTTGCCACCTGAAACCCCACCCCTTTCACCAAAATGGTCGTGTATAGCTTGTAGGAGGCTTTCAGAGAGCTCCTGAGGGCTGGGGAAGGCAGAAATGAGCAAAAAATGAGCCATTTTATGCTCATTTTTGTCCTCCCAGCCCCCAGGAGCACTCTATAAGCTTTCTAATGCCCTTTTTTTGACAAAAAGGGCCTGTTTTCACAAGAAATGGGCTGTTTTTTGCTCATTTTTTGCCCCCGACCCACTCCCCAGGAACACTCTACAAGCCTCATAAGGGCTATTCATGACCTTTTTTTAAAAAACAGGCCTGTTTTTGTGAAAAATGGGCCATTTTTGGGAGGTTTGCAGAGTGCAAAAACTTTTTTTTAAAATTTGCCTCTTCAAAACCTTGGTGCGTCTTATACTTTGGTGCGTCTTATACTCTGAAAAATACAGTAATTTCTTTATGGCACTCTAGCAGAAGACACTTGGGCACTTGGAGCCAATGCATAGGTTCCTTAATATGAGGCACAGAAGATGCATTACTATCATACTTGAGAAACAAAATTTTTGGTAAGCAGAACTAAAATATTGGAAATTAGCAGTGGCAAAGCCTGATGAGTGCTGTTTTATCTTAGTTTACATTATAGAGTAAATAAATACATTTGGTTCATATTGAAATCTGTGTCCTTCATGTTTTATTTTTCAGGTGTGGCCTACTTTATTATTCCTCATTGCACATCTTTTACACATCTTGTAGCCATTTGCTCCTTTTTGGGATTTTTCGACGCAGGAAACTATGTTCTCCTACCTATCCTTACATTTGATTTGGTGGGAAAAAGAATGCCTGTTGCATGGGGATTTATGATGGCTGTCAATGCAATTAGCTGTTTTGGTCCACTCTTTGCAGGTAAACCAGTTAATGCGATTTGTCTGTAAAAAACACTGAGCCTGGAGAAAACTATACTGCTAATGTGTCCAAGAACTGACTCTTCCCAAGGCCTGCCTGAGTATTTATTTGCTTATTATATTTGTATGCCTGCAAATCTCACAAATATGGCATACAGCAGTGAATTAAAAAGAAAAACCAATAAATATTTAAAAACAGTCATGTTTCAAAACAATAAAATGGCACCCAAGCAAGGGGAATGATATGAGCCACAGTAAGATAGCTGTCAGCGTTCCAAATATCATCCAAAATTAAATCAGAGTCCAAGGCAGAATATTCCTCAAAGTTCCAATTTATTAAGAGAGACATGTTGGCACATATGTAGAAACCTGAATCTGAAAGCTTCCTGGGTTTCCGCACCCAGTTGAAAGTTCACAATCTTGCCTCCACACCCACAAGTCCATCACATGGTCCAATATTCCACTGCCATGCTGGCAGTTTCACCCATCCAGTTCCGGTCAGGCTCAGAGAGGTAGAGAACAAAAGATGACCTTGGCTTCCTAGAAAGGAATTTTATTTTGATAACAATACATTCTACTTCTAACTATTCCCCCTCCCAATTCCCTACTAATGAAACAGCATAGTAGAAAAGAATATTAGTGTGGCAGGCCAAAGATCCTAAAAGGAATCGGCTGCAGGCCTGACAATAGCATCACAGGATTTCCCCAGTCTGCTAGGACCCCCAGGTCTGATGGTACAGCCAGGTCCTGAGGGACTTGAATATTGAACAGGATGGACTTTGCCTCACTTCTGGGGGTAAAATATCTCAAAATGGGAGGGCCACACCAAAGACAGTCTGCCTTCTGAGACCCAAGTTTAATTCCCTAATAGTTGGGACATGCAGCCTGCTTTCTCTGCTAGGACAAGCACATATAATGAGGAAGAAGCAGTCCCTCAGATCTCTCTTCCCCAACTACTCTCACCTGGAATCAGCCCCAGAGAAAGGAAGTGAACTGGAGCAGCACTCTTATCGCTCACCCTCAATCAAACTCAATCCAGAAGGACTCCATGGTCAATGGTATCAAAAACTGCAGAGAGGTCAAACAGGGCAAGGATGGATGCCTCACCCCCATCTCACGCTTGCCTGGCTTCTTGAGGAGCAGGTGAGGCAAACTGACCATCGCTAAAACCTACTCACATAATCCCATGAACCAGTTTAATCAGCAAAGAGGGACATGGATCTAAAGAACGGGGCTGAGCTTACAGCCCCAAAGACCCTGTCCGTTTCCTCTGGTCAGACAGGTCCATTCCTGTTCAGATAACGGCAATATTCCTTGCTAGCTATTTCCACTGGTTCTGCAACAAGGCCAGCGTCCACTTGGTTCTCTGAGCCCCTCTTAACTCCTCTTAGCTGCTCAGGAGCCCAGAAGGACACATGCCCACCCAGAACAGAGTGGCAGGACACAATAAGGTCTGCACATAATAAGAACAGAGACTTAATGATGCTTTGCCATACTTACCACCACTAGTTAGGTCTTTTTTCCTCTTTCTTTTCTATGTATGCCTATATAGGTACTCCTTGTTTAATGACTACTCATTTAGCAACCATTTGAACTTATGACAGCACTGAACAAGGGTAGTTACAATGGGACTTCGTACCTACAACCATTGTAGCATCTTGCAGTCATGTGATAAGAATTTCTCTGGCTGGCTGCTCACAAAGTCAGTGGGGAAGCCAGCAGGAAGTCAGAAGCTATGCTCATAAGAGGTTCTCGCTTAACGAACTGCACAGTTCTCACTTAACATTGGTAACTGGGGATTGCAAGAACTGTTGCAGCTAAGTGGTATGGTCGCTATTTTTTTATATAAAACTATGTTGCTAAATTATGGCGTTTTCAATTCCAATTAGCAGTTAAGCAAGGACCAGCTGAATAGCTTTTGGGATCAGGAAGGTATATGCTGTGATTACTTAAATCTTTTTGATACTGGAATGTATGGTATCATTTGAAAGAAAATTCTGTTTTGGGAAAGGAAGCACAAAAGTAAACAACATATTTTTGTTTCAGGTGTAATGTATGATGCATATGGCAATTATACCATTGCCTTGCTAGTAACTGGGGTTTGCAATATTGGAGCAGTTCTCATACTTGCTTTAATACCCTTCTTGCAAACATCATCAGTCCAGGCAACAAAAAACTACATTAATGCTTCTGTACGTGTAATAACCAATACCATCGTGCCTTGGCAATCTCCAAGTATTTCATTAGGGGTAAGGAGTATTTGATGACATTTCTTTCTCTAAACAAGAAAATTTCTTTCGTCTTCTTTTTCTTCCTCCTCCTCCTCCTTTGGTAGTATGTGTTCTGTACTAACCTGATCTTTGATAGGCATTTTATCACAATGACCCTTTCAGTTATTAGCATTTCTATTGACAGGTGGTAGAGAAATTAATATAGAATCTTCATCACGGTCTTCGTGATTTGCTCAAACAGGATGTGCCAGCTACATGAAGACTCATTTAAAACTCTCAGAGTTTAGAGGTTTTGGCATGAACCCTTGTCCTTTGTGTGGTTCCAGCTATTTTTTAGAAAAAATGCATCACAAGCAACATATTTGGCTAATTTCTCTGGAGATTCCCCCCCCAATTCTGTTATTTTCTTCATTTCATTCATTCCTAGACAAATGCAAAGTATAAAAAGTACAGTTTCATTGCCGTTTGCCTTTAAGATACTTAAGGCCCTTTTAATAAATTCCAATAGTAGGGAGTAACCCACTCTGAAATACCTTATACCCCTTTTGTCTGGGAAAAGGCTGCATTACACAGGCTGTTAAAAAATATCAGATGTTCATAAAGGAGACCTGATATAATTACTCTTTCTGTCAGAAATTCATTGGATACAGTACTAAAGCTGTTGAACCCATAGCAGCTGAATGTCTAGATTGAGGCCTCAGTCCCCATCTGTCTCAAAAACTGTATACTTAGTTCTTGTTTAGTGACCACAGTTAGGACCAGCAACTCAGGCATTAAGTGAAGTAGTTGCTAAATGGAGAATTATGTGACGGTTTTTGCATATGATTTTACTTGAGCCTTCCTGCTTACAGTATCAGAAGAATACAACTCCAGTTGTATGGTTGGGAAGGTCCCCAAATTTGATACTTGAGGAAGCTGGGTAAAAGGTTGGATCTTATAGTCCCTTTCCCTCACTCCAGTGCCCTCTGGAATGCTTGTCTTCATGCTGCAATAATTAGGAGGAGGAAATGAACAGATGCTTTAGATATTTACAATCTTTAGAGAGGAAGTGATTACAAGACAGTAAGGCTTGAGTTTTGGTTTGGGATCACAATTCTTACAAGCTGATTTAGGATGTTGGGAATTATAATAATCTCTCTATATATTTTAAAATTGTCCCAAAGCAGAGTTTGAAGGCTATGTGGAAGGATGGTTTATAGCTAATGAATCCAAAGATTATTTAAATTATAGATTTCAAAAGGAATATGAGTGATCATGATAATAGATGATAAGACTTTTAAAATCAGATGTACACTGTCTTTATCTAAGATACATAGTGTGTATTCAGATTATGAGAGGAAATGGAAGAATGCTGTTGAACTGCCATCATTAATACTGTCTTTCATAATACATTTTTTGTTACAGAGTATTACTTCCTCATTCACAATATCTATGATACCTCCTGCAGCAAGTACCTCACTCCATTCAGAAGGACTCAGCATGAAATACTTTCAAAGCATACTAAAGTCAGATACAACATCTGTTAAGATGACGTCAGAACCTAGGACCTCTATGGGTACTATGGAATATATGAAGGCTTTCCCGGATCAAGAGAACGATACAGCTGAGGGGAAATCAGAATTAGCATCTGTTCAAAGTCAAACTTCAATCTCCATGACCCAGGACCTACCCATACCTTGTAAAACAGAAGATGTAGTGGTCTTGCATGAGTATGAGGGTGACGAGGAAGCTGAAATTACAATTGGGGTAAGGCCTGGACAGGAGTTAACCGTGCCAGAACAACTCATGAAAAAGGAAAGGTATGGACAAGAGCTAACCGTGCCAAAACTATTCATGAAAAGGGAAAGGTCAGACTCTAAACAATTGGAGCGTTTTCCTCACAGAAAACAAGATGGGGTGGTTTTCTTAGATGAGTATGAAGGAGATGAAGAAGAAGCTGAACTTGCAACTGGGGTAAAGCCTGGACAAGAGCTAACCGTGCCAAAACTATTCATGAAAAGGGAAAGGTCAGACTCTAAACAATTGGAGTGTTTTCCTCACAGAAAACAAGATGGGGTGGCTTTCTTAGATGAGTATGAAGGAGATGAAGAAGAAGCTGAACTTGCAACTGGGGTAAAGCCTGGACAAGAGCTAACCGTGCCAAAACTATTCATGAAAAGGGAAAGGTCAGACTCTAAACAATTGGAGCGTTTTCCTCACAGAAAACTGCTGTTGCTAAATGCCAGGTCTGTTATTCACAAGGCTCCCCTCGTCCGGGACTTAATTGTTGACGAGAGGGCAGACCTGGCATGTATTACTGAAACCTGGCTGGGCACAGAAGGAGGAGTCCCCCTTGTAGAGATGTGCCCAGAGGGATTTCAGGTGCTTCATCAGCCGAGAGCCCAGGGAAGGGGTGGCGGTGTGGCTATTGTTATCCGGGAGTCTCTGTTACCTCGTAGGGTCCCTGCTCCGGAGCTTGTCGGGTGTGAGTCCCTGCTGATAAAGTTGGACTTCAGGGGTCAAGTGGGTTTGCTGCTAACGTACCTGCCTCCCAACTGCGTTGCAGCATCCCTCCCCTCGCTCCTCGAGTCAGTAGCCGAGCTGGCAGTTGAGCTCCCCAGGCTTATAGTTCTGGGGGACTTTAACTTGCCATCGCTCGGTGAATGCTCTGATGGGGCTCAGGAGTTCATGGCTTCCATGACAGCCATGGGCTTGACCCAGGTAATTCGAGGCCCAACCCATACAGCGGGTCACATGCTCGACCTCGTATTTCTCTCGGAGCAGTGGATGTGTGATCTTGGTCTGAGGGGTAATGAGATCATACCCCTGTCGTGGTCAGACCACTGCCTACTGAGGCTTGACTTCCGGAGGCCAAAACCCCACCGTAGGGAGGAGGAACCGACCAGGTGGTTCCGCCCCAGGCGACTCATGGACCCTTTGAGGTTCCAGACGGAGCTTGGGGTAATTCCTGACGCTCTCGCCCACAGTTCGGTGGAGGCTCTGGTTGCCGCCTGGTATTCGGCGGCATCGGGGTCTCTTGACCGGTTTGCGCCACTACGCCCCCTCCGGGCCAGTGGATCCCGGAGACCTCCTTGGTTTACCGAGGAACTCCGGGAGAAGAAGCGCCGGAGGAGACGCCTAGAGCACCTGTGGAGGTCCGATAAGTCCGAGGCGAATCGAGCACTTCTGACCACCTGCACCAAAGACTACATCCGGGCATTAAGAGATGCCAAAAGAACGCATATCTCTGCCTTGGTTGCGTCCGCCGAGTCACGCCCAGCCGCCCTGTTTAGGATCACCCGTTCCCTCCTTAATAGGAGGGATCTGGGAGATCCCTTGCAGGGTAGGGCTGAGGACTATGCCCAGTTCTTGGCGGACAAAGTTGCTCGGTTTCGGTCGGACTTGGACTCCACCACAGTAGATCCAGCCGAGACACAGGGGGATTACTTGGCAAGCCATCTCTGGGTTGAGTTCCAGGATGTTGCCTCCGGGGATGTGGACAAGGCCATTCGAGCTGTAAGTGCCTCCACCTGTATTTTGGACCCGTGTCCCTCCTGGCTGGTTGCCAACAGCAGTGAGGTGACACATGGCTGGATCCAGGCGGTCGTGACCGCCTCCCTTCGGGAGGGGCACTTCCCTGCCACACTTAAAGCGGCGGTGGTGAGACCCCTCCTGAAGAAACCATCTTTGGATCCAGCCATTTTAAACAACTATCGTCCTGTCTCCAACCTCCCCTTTATTGGGAAGGTTGTTGAGAAGGTGGTGGCCTTTCAGCTTCAATGGACCTTGGAGGAAGCTAGTTATCTTGACCCCTTCCAGTCCGGCTTCAGACCTGGTTACAGCACAGAAACCGCTTTGGTCGCATTGACCGATGATCTCTGGAGGGCCAGAGATGGAGGCCATGCGTCCATCCTGGTTCTCCTTGACCTCTCAGCGGCTTTCGATACCATCGACCATGGTATCCTTCTGCGACGACTGCGGGAGGTGGGGGTGGGAGGCACTGTTTTGCAGTGGTTCTCCTCTTACCTCTCGGACAGGTCGCAGTTGGTGTTGGTCGGGGGGCAGAGATCGTCCCTGAGGCCCCTAACATGTGGGGTGCCGCAGGGTTCGGTCTTATCCCCCCTACTTTTTAACATATACATGAAACCGCTGGGCGAGATCATTCGGAGGCACGGGATAAAATACCACCAATATGCGGACGATACACAATTGTATCTGTCCGCCCCGTGCCAACTCAATGAAGCGGTGGACGTGATGAGCCAGGGTCTTGAGGCCGTTAAGAACTGGATGAGCGCTAACAAACTGGTACTCAACCCGGACAAGACCGAGTGGCTGTTGTGCTTCCCTCCCAATAATTTGGCTGACATTCCAACACTCAGGCTGGGGGGTCAAATTTTATACCCCTCAGACAGGGTCCGTAACTTAGGAGTCCTCCTGGATTCACAGATGACTTTCGACCATCAGCTGTTGGCTGTGACCAGGGGGGCATTTGCCCAGGTTCGCCTGGTCCGCCAGTTACGGCCCTACCTGAACCGGGAGGCTCTCGCAACAGTCACTCGAGCCCTTGTGATCTCTAGGCTGGAATACTGCAATGGGCTCTACATGGGGTTGCCCTTGAAGAGCATCCGGCGACTGCAGTTAGTCCAGAATGCAGCCGCGCGAGTGATAGTGGGCGACCGCGGTTCGCCCACATTATACCCATCCTCCGCGAGCTGCACTGGCTACCTGTCGGTCTCCGGGTGCGCTTCAGGGTATTGATGACCACCTTTAAAGCACTCCATGGTAGTGGATCTGGATATTTGAGAGACCGCCTTCTGCCGATCACCTCCCTCCGACCGATTAGATCGCACAGGCTGGGCCTCCTCCGAATTCCATCCGCCAGTCAATGTCGACTGGCGACTACACGGAGGAGAGCCTTTTCTGTTGCAGCTCCGACCCTGTGGAACGAGCTCCCCGTTGAGATTCGTACCCTCACCACCATCCAGACCTTCCGCACAGCCCTCAAGACCTGGCTCTCCCAGCAGGCCTGGGGATAGGTTTCCAATTTACCCGCCCGAGTGTTGACTGTTGAATGCATGTTGTGGTTTACCATTTTATTTTGTTCACTATTGTTTGTCTCTTGGTACTGCACCCCCTCCCCTTGTGATTGTAAGCTGCCCTGAGTCCCCTCAGGGAGAAGGGCGGCCTATAAATCTCAATAAAATGATAAAAAATGATAAAATGATAAACAAGATGGGGTGGTTTTCTTAGATGAGTATGAAGAAGATGAAGAAGAAGCTGAACTTGCAACTGGGGTAAAGCCTGGACAAGAGCTAACTGTGCCAAAACTATTCATGAAAAGGGAAAGGTCAGACTCTAAACAGTTGGAGCGTTTTCCTCATAGAAAACAAGATGGGGTGGCTTTCTTAGATGAGTATGAAGGAGATGAAGAAGAAGCTGAAATTGCAACTGGGGTAAAGCCTGGACAAGAGCTAACCGTGCCAAAATTATTCATGAAAAGGGAAAGGTCAGACTCTAAACAATTGGAGTGTTTTCCTCACAGAAAACAAGATGGGGTGGCTTTCTTAGATGAGTATGAAGGAGATGAAGAAGAAGCTGAACTTGCAACTGGGGTAAAGCCTGGACAAGAGCTAACTGTGCCAAAACTATTCATGAAAAGGGAAAGGTCAGACTCTAAACAGTTGGAGCGTTTTCCTCATAGAAAAGAAGATGGCGTGGCTTTTTTAGATGACTTTATTGGTGATGAGGAAGAGCAGTTGAGATATGTGCCTTCTGCCTCTCACAAAAAAGAAGATGAGTTGGTGGTGGAGGATATAGAGGATGACCCTTATGATTATCAAGAGCAGCTTAAGAGCACAGCTACACTGAATCCAACTGAAGAAAATAAAACTTCTACATCATTGAAAGACTCTGGAAAGACTTCCCCACAGAAAGAGCAATGATGTGGTATTTGCTAAAGATGAAGTTAGGAATTTACCGTCATAAGAGAGGAAATAGCAATAGTAGTACTATTAGTATTTAGGATTAAGTAACATTAGCATTATTAGCATTAGCATTATTAACATTATTATTAGTAGTAGTATTAACAGCATTTGATCTAGCACATCTGCATGACTTCCTAGTAGCAATTTCTTTGTGTTATTCTGTATACTTTTTCATGCTTGTTTACCTAGCTTTTACAAATGTTTCTGAAATAATTGTTTATTTTTCATTATTTTATAACTTAGATGTACAAACAATTTGAAAAGAACTGAATTTTAAATTATTTATGCTTTGTAGCTAAATTGAGTTGAGACCATCTTCCTATGCAAGACGAAATATGTAGCTCTAACCTTTATCTTCATTTTTTGCTACTGCACAATAGGACTATTCTAAGTGTCAAATTTTGTTCATCATATGGTGCACATATTCAGCTAACTCTTCTTAATGCTGAGAAATTAGATAATCCAATATTTTATTGTTTTCATGATCAATATAGGAAAATATAGGGGGGGGAAAACAAAAAACAAAACAAAAAAAAACAACAACAAAAAAACAAAACAAAAAAACAACAGTTTTAGCATTATTAGCATTATTAACATTATTATTAGTAGTAGTATTAACAGCATTTGATCTAGCACATCTGCATGACTTCCTAGTAGCAATTTCTTTGTGTTATTCTGTATACTTTTTCATGCTTGTTTACCTAGCTTTTACAAATAATTGTTTCTAAAATAATTGTTTATTTTTCATTATTTTATAACTTAGATATACAAACAATTTGAAAAGAACTGAATTCCCAGCAGATATTAAAACCATTTTGTCATTTGCCTATTTTTGGAAAATAAACAAGCGTTTAAATTATTTATGCTTTGTAGCTAAATTGAGTTGAGACCATCTTCCTATGCAAGACGAAATATGTAGCTCTAACCTTTATCTTCATTTTTTGCTACTGCGCAATAGGACTATTCTAAGTGTCAAATTTTGTTCATCATATGGTGCACATATTCAGCTAATTTAAAGTGACCAGACGTCCCGATTTTCACGGGACAATCACGCTTTTGCCCAATTTGTCCCGCGTCCCGGGACATTCTTAAAAACTCCCCGATTTTTGTGACCGGACCCGGAAGTAAGCCTGCCCCGCCCCCAGCCCTGTATACCCATCCCAGCCGGCTGGTATTTTGTTCCTTCTCTTTCCCCGTTTCTCAGAAAAGCAACTTCGGGAAGGTCCTTTGCTAGCAGGCAGGTTCTAGAATGCCTGCAGCCACCAAAGGACCTTCCCAGAGTTGCTTTTCTGAGCAACGGGGAGACAGAAGGGACGCAATCTCCTTTCATTCTCCCTCTGCCTCATTCACTTGTTCAGGCAGCAGAAAATGAAAGAAAATAGCATAGCCGAGAACAAAGGAGCCTGCAGCCTCCTTCATTCAAATGTTCAGGAGCGGGGATGAGGGGGGGGCTTTCTCGCATGCCTTCTTTCTCTGAAGCCATGCTGGATTCAGCAAACTGGGCAGCGCGTGCCCTTGGGATTGTGCCACAGCCGAAGAACAGGAGGCAAGAATTCGGGTGCTGCACAAGACCACGGGCACGCCCTATCCTCTTCTCTCTGATAGCCACCTGGTTAAAAAGGAGGAGGCAACTCTGCTGGGTTGGAGCCCATCCAGGAAGATGAGGAATGCAAGGGGGATCCCTCCCCCCGCAGATGGGCTCTAGACCAGCGGAGCCTCCTCCTCCTTTTTAACCAGGCGGCTATCAGAGAGAAGAGGGCAGCTTGTGCCCATGGGCTTATGCAGCAGCCAAAGATCACCTGGTTAAAAAGGAGGAAGAGGAGGCTCCGCTAGTCCAGAGCACATCTGCGGGGGCAGGGATCCCCCTCGCATTCCTCATCTTCCTCGATGGGCTCCTCCTCCTTTTTAACCAGGTGGCTATCAGAGAGAGGAGGGCAGCGCAAAGGAGGAGCAGAACGGCCTTAATCATGTCGAGCTGCCCAGTCAAAAAACCCTTTCCTTCTGTAGAAAAGAAAAGAGGGGGAAATTCCAGAGACCGACTGAAAGAGGGAATCTTCAGCCAGGGCACCCTTTGCTCCGCCACAGCAACCTTTTCAAGCAGGATCAGACTAGTTTGAAAGCCTCGCCTTCTATTTCGGTGGGGAAATTCCCTGCTGCCCAGGCTCCATCCCGCAGAGAAAATCCCCTTTGCCAAAGCTCGAGAGGCAAGCGCTGCCTCCGCCTGCCAGAATCTCTGGAGAGAACTTTGCAACTAGCTAAGGAGTGGTGAGCAGTGGACTTGAGCATTTGCACACATTCAGCCAAGGTCCTGCTGAGCCCCGCAACTTTGGACGACCCTATGGATTTTACGATGGATGTGCACCCCTGGGAGGTGCTGAAGAAAGACAGGCAGCTCAGCCTGATCCAGGATGACAGGCGCGACACACACACAGAGTGGGAAACACACACACACACACACAGGGCGGGAGGGAGGAGAGACACAGAGAGAGAGAGAGACACAGAGAGACAGATACACAGAGAGAATGACAGAGAGAGAGAGAGAGAGACGGAGGGAGATAGAGACAAAGAGCCACACAGAGTGAGAGAGAAACAGATACAGAGAGAGAGGGGGGGGTTTTAAGAAACTTCAGAGTGAATCCAAGAAGAAGGAAGAGATGGAAGATTGGCTTTTCGCTCTGATTTCTGAGCCCCCAGCTGTTAGTGATGGAGGAGGAGGACAGCTCATTCTGTGGCGTTTTTAAAAAGTCCTGTTTTTTTTTTTTAGCAAAAAAAGGAAAAATCTGCAAAAAGTCACAGGTAGCCCCTGGGATTGTTCCTCGCAAAGCATCATGGTCGCAGAGAATGCAAATGAAGGTGTTTATCTCCCCGCCCGTGTCCTTCTATTCAAATCAGAGTCATGCTGAGTCCCATTCAGAGGGTGGAGGGGCGCTGTGCTTTTTTGTTTTGTTTTACCTATGTTCTCACAACTATGCAAAGGTGGGTTTTGTGCTACAAGGATCTTTCTTTCTTTCTCTGTCTGTGGTTCCGATTGCAGTTCCTTCGGATTAAAGCACCGTTTCTCATTCCTTGCAAAATGGCAGAGCTGCCTCCCTCCCCACTTTCCTTGCAGCACCCTCGGTTGCAAAATGTTCCCCTGATTTGGTTTATAGTTCGCAGCAATGCGATCCAACAAATAGGAAAGTTTTAATAAGATCTACTGACTTTATTTGGTCTCTGCTGCCCCCCACCCCACCCCCTTAGCCCTTGGGTTTTGTCCCCTCCCAAGGAGAGAGTGGGAAGGAGAGGAAGGAAGGAGGGAGGGGGGAAGGAAAAGAAGAAGGGAGGGGGGGAGAAGATGGAAGGAGAAAATATGGAAGGAAGGAGAAAGAATAGAAGGAGGAAGGAGAAGGAGGAAGATGGAAGAAGAAAGGAAGGAAGAAAAAGAAGAAGGGAGAGAGAAAAGAGGGAAGGAGGTAGGAAGAGAAGGGGAAGAGGGAAAGAGCAGAAAGGTAAAGAGAATGAAGTTGATAGGCAAGAGGAAGGATGAAGGAAGGAAGGAAGAAAGAAAAAGGGAGAGAGAGGCAAGAGGAAGGAGGAAGGAAGGAAGAAAGAAAAAGGGAGAGAGAGGAAAGAAGAAAAGATGGAACTAGAAAGGAAAGAAGGGAGGGAGGAAAGGGGAAGACAGGGAAAGAGCAGAAAGACAGAGAAGGTGAAGGTAGATAGGCAGAAGGAAGGAAGAAGGAATAAATAGGAAGGAGGGAAGGAGAAAGGATGGAAGGAGGAAGGAACAGAAGCGAAGGGGAAGAGAGAGATAGAAAGAGCAGAAAGACAGAGAAGGTAGATAGGCAAAAGAAAGGAAGATGAAAGAATGGAAGGAGGAAGGAAGAGAAAAAGAGGAAGGGAGTGAGTGAGGAAAGAGAGGATGGAAGGAGAAAGGAAGGAAGAGAGGGAAAGAGCAGAAGACGGATAAGGTGAAGGTAGATAAGCAAGAGGAATGAAGGAAGGAAGAAGTGAGGTGTCTCGAGGATGGGGAAAATGTTTAGTGACCAAAGTTACAATGGCATTGAAAAAAGTGACTGATGACCATTTTTCACCCTTAGCGACCGTTGCGACCATTTTTGCACACTTAGCGACCATTACAGCATCCTCATGGTCATGTGATCTAAATTTTGTTTGGCAACAGATTCGTATTTATGATGGTTTCAGTCCTGGGGTCATTAATCGCCTTTTGTGAGCTTTTGACAAAATATACATTTTTTAATCAAGCCCCCCGATCCCCCCGGTCAATGGTGTCCCTCTTTACCAATCTGAAAATCTGGTCACCTTAAACTAACTGTTCTTAATGCTGAGAAATTAGATAATCCAATATTTTATTGTTTTCATGATCAATATAGGGAAAGAGCAATGTAAAGAGTAGTAAAATAGTAATGCATAGCAGAATACTATTTAGAATTCTGTATATTTTTCTAATCTGGTTCATTTGATTAACCACCTGAAAATATACATACAGTCAGGTTAATAAATATTGTTGACAATGATAATTTTGGGGGGCATTTGGTCTTTGCACACCACCACATTGAATTTGAAATAAACCACTCAAGAAGTGAGCAAACTGAAGGTTTTCAGCTTTAATTCAAGGGGTTTGACAAACATGTGGCACTAACCATTGAGCCATTTTAATACTATTGTATTCAAAACCTTTGAGAACCAGTTTCATGTGGTGGTTAAGGCATCAGGCTAGAAACAGGCTAGAGTGTGAGTTTTAGTCCCACCTTAAGCACCTAGCCATCTAGGTGACCTTGGATTCGTCACTTTTTTTCTTTTTTTAAATAATTTTTTTATTTTCAAACAAGCACAAACGCACAAAACATACAACATAAAAACCTCTTCAACTGCATACAGTGTGTCGATTGGTCACAAGATCTTTCTGCATCCTTTCCAGCTTTATCAAAAATTGCATATTATCAATCAAATATCTTTGTATTTATTATTATACTTCATTTGTTTGATTATCACTATTGTTTCTCCATTTTAAACAAGGTATTCTAAATATGTATCCATTCATATTATAATAATTCATTATATCTTCTATATATCTAATAATAAAGAATTTTTTTATATCCTATTCTAAATCATTCTATTTTAGCATTGATAACACTAATAATTTTCAATTCCATGCTTTTCCCATTATTAGTATCATCAATCTAATATACATGTATACAAATTGTTATAATTGTTAAACATCCATTAAGCATAACTATTATTACATCCTTTTTATATAAGGCATATTAAATTTGAAGTAAATTTATATTATGGCGTTTCATTACATCATCCTGAAATCATCCCATGATATTACATCTTTATATTCTCTTCTATATGGAATTATTTATCATTTATAAAAAGGCTTTTCAACATCATCTCCATCATCCTCACCTGCAAGTGTTTGTATAACATTTCATATTATCAATCTAGTATATATAAATGCTTTATTATCATTATTATCATTTATATCTATTATTACTTTGTCTTATACATAGTACTCAAAATTTAACTACATTTAACTAAATTTTATTGTGACATTTCATTTCATCATCCTGTATCCTTCCAGAAATAGTGCAGTCCAATATCTCTTGCCATTTGTAGAATCTGTATTCTAAGTGTTTTCTTGATAAGTCTTATGTGGACTTCTCTTACAACTTGTTGTTCATTGCATATCTTATAAAGATTCGAAACCCTCCATCTCTTCCTTTCAACACCTTGACTTTTGTTATCACTGGTGCTTCTGCCGAGATTACTCTCATTATTGCTGCCAAATTTTCTTCCCTTTCTTCATCTATGTTTTGACATCTGAGATAGAGTTCCAGTTCATCGATCTCTCCTTTCCGTATTTCGCACTTATCATTTCCCTCCACACACTATTTGCTGTCAATGTCAACAATTTTCTTATCACTTTCATATATCTTTGTGGATTTTTGAATTCTGTCCTCAAATTTCATCATTGTTTTATAAGTATTCTCAACTCTTCCCTCTGTACTTTCTGTATTTTGATCTATAATTTCAAGTCTATTTTCAATTTTCTCTGTGATTATTAAGACTTTTTGAATTTCTAGAATAGTTCTTTGCAATGTTAATTCCTTTTCTTCTTCATAGCGTGCCATTTTCCAGGTTATAAACACTGCCACTAAAACATCCAAGGCTTTTGCTAGGTTTCAAACAAATTCAGTGAAGTTTTTCAGTTCAAATCTTTCTCTTTCCTTCAAAGGAACACCTGTATAAACAGAATGTTTTCCCCTGACCCTTTCAGTAAACAAAGCCAATAGTTTTGTATCAGATGTTGCCAAGCCTCTAGCCTCTAGATGGCAGTGTTACCTCTTTTCCCTCTGTTTTTGCCTCTCTTTCTAAGCTCTGAACTCCATAAGTGAGGAAAAGAATTGTTTATAGATTACGATCCAACCAAGCCTTGCGAGGAAAGAGTCTTTTAATCCACAAAAAAATGGGAAAAGTATAGAAGAAGAAGGAAAAAAAGACCAGTCCAATTTAAAAGTAAAAGGCATTTGTAAAAAGTCCATCCATAGAGAACAAACAAAATTAAAGTGGAAAAGATAACACGGTAGTTTTAAACCAGGATTAATTTGCCACTTACTTCCTCCTGTCTTCAATTTTATTTTAACTCTAAGTCTTTTGGGTTTTTTCTTCTCTAATAATAAAGATTTTTCTCATCATTTCGACACACTGTCTCTCCTGTACTGCTTCCATTTCAGGGGCTTGTCCCAACCTTCTGCAGCCATGGCTGCTTCTCTTGTAGTTGGTAAAAAACTTTTTCCTGGATCAATCAGAGGCTTTGTGATACCCCTGAGATCAGCAGGACATGCCCTTCTCTATCACAGTTCCTTCAGAACAGTTTGGCTCTAAAAAGGATTGTCCAGCAGCAGAGATATCGACAGCAATCCTGGAGATTGCACGTCGTGTCATAGCGACGTCAAGCCCGCCCTCTTTGGAGACAATAGTGGCTCGATTTATATGGCAAGGCAAGAAAGCACGAATTAAAGCCCAAATATTGCAAAAACGTAGAGAACTGGGAGGCTTCGGAGTACCCAACTGGGAAGCATATTATAATGCAGCAATTATGACATGGGTGAAGGATTGGGTGATGTTGAGTAGAAGGCGCCTATTGGCTATAGAGGGACATGACCTCAGGGATGGCATGCCTCCCTCTGGCAAGAAAGAGACACCCCCCATAGGTACTTCATGGGACATTCTATTCGGAAGATTTTGATGGGGGTCTGGGAAAAGATGAGGAAAAAATACTATCTTAGGGTTCCGTGCTGGTTGGCACCGTTAGAGGCCTTAACGCATCCCAGTGTATTTAATTGGACAAGAAACATAACATATAAAGACATTATGACAGAAGATGGCAACATGAAAACAAAGATGGAATTAGAGCAGCAGGGCAGGAATCTGGAATGGTGGGAATATTTACAGGTTAGAAACAGGTTTAAAAGCAATAAGGTACGGTTTGGGATCTACCCAAACCCTCAGGGGCTAGATAAGATTTTGTTTGGCAGAGACAAGAAAATGTTATCGAAGATTTATCAATTTTTGACCTGCCAAGATGCTAATGAAGAGATGGATAAAAGCCTTCTAATAGCATGGGAGAGAAACTTTGGCTATGAGATTGAAATGGGGAAATGGTGGGAGCTATGGAGTAAGACCATTAAACTTACAATATCTACAGCATTCAAAGAAAACATATACAAGATGGTTTATAGGTGGCACTTCCCCCCAATGAGGTTAGCCAAAATGTTTCCTGGGTTATCTCCACTGTGTTGGAAATGTGGAAGAAAGGATGGCACATTCTACCATATTTGGTGGTCCTGTACTGAGGTCACGAAATATTGGAGAAGGATTAAAAAATGGCTAAAAGAGGTTACCGGGGCATGCATGGAATGGAGACCCGAGAACCTTCTACTAAGCATTAAACCAGAAAACATGACCAATTCAATATGGCATTTGAGCCTACATATAATTGTGGCCACAAGAATAACTTATGCACAATTTTGGAAATCCACTACCATACCGTCGGAAGATGCTATAATTAAAAAGATCTATGAATGTGCAGAAATGGACAGAATGACGGGTTGGCTGAGGGACAAAGGAGAAACGGAACATTACCTTAGCTGGAACTTATGGTATATGTGGGCGACAAGGAGAACAGCAGGGACTTAAAACGGGGAAAGTTAAAAGTGAACATGGGTATTGTAATAGATCCCTGAACTTTATAATGAGAAGATGTGGCTTAGAGACCTAACAATGAGGAAGGAAAAAAAAGTTGGGCTGTGAATGACCGTCACCACGGGGGGGGGGGGGTTGTATGTTTAAAATTGTATTTGTATTTGTATTTGTATTTGCTTTACTCTTTAAAAAATGTATAATTAATAAGATTACTTAAAAAAAAAAAAGCCCTGCCTTCGACTAGTCACTTTCTATCAGTCCTAGGAAGGAGGCAAGGACAAACCACTTGTGATAAACCTTGCTAAGAAAACTGCAGGGATTATAAGACTAAAAGGCAGGCTCTTTAGTATTGGACATGATTTAAGAGAAGGAAGGGAAATATCAAAACCTTAACATAGTCTAATAACATTTACCAATATTTCCCTTTTACCACTAATAAACTGTGTCTATTCTGAAAAGATCTATTCACTTCAATGAGGTACATGTGTGATTTTCAAACTCTGTCACTTGAGGTTTTAAAGAAGAAACTGGGCAGCCCTTTATCCGGAGTGGTACAGGATCTCCTGCCATAGGCAGGGGATTGGACTAGAAGAGCTCCAAAGTCCCTTCCAATTCTAATCTTGATCTCTGTTCTACTGTTAGATGCTTTTGTTCTTGATGAGAATTGGCAAATTTGGGGTCACTATCTTTTTCTGTTCCCATGAACCACAGAGTTGGAGAAAGTTCTCAATCTAGTTATTATTTTTGCAATAAAAGCTGCTATGGCAAGTGACCAAGCTATGGAAAGCTTTAATTGTGACTGCTGATCTCATATTTTGATAATATTCTGAAATATAATACTTCTCATAAAGGGTTCTTTAAAATGTTTGAGAAAGGTCTTAAAATATTGAGTCCTATATGTGATCGTTTCTAATGCGAACTAGTCATTTGTTTCCTGTCTATTAAATTTGATTACTAACAAGGTTATCTTAAGAAAGTGGTTGTGGAAATAAATAAAATATTGCTATTTCTGTCCAATGTGTGTATGTGTACAGACACACGATAGAAATAGCATATAGTAAGTAAGTAAGATCTTTATTACGGTCAAAGACCAGCAATATACATTTGTCTTTACACTATATTAAAAATACTAACATTAAAATATAATTAAAAGTATTTACATTAAAAGTGGATAATAACATTATGGTCCAAAGATTGTTAAAGGTATGTCCAGATAATTGGTACAAGATGGTACTATACTGTAGCCAATTTTTTTCTTATGGACATTGCAGCAGCACAGAACTTTGCCACTGCATACGTGGTAGCCGGGTTAGTGTCCTGGAGGAGAAAGCCTAGATAAAAATTGTCTGCCCTCCCTGGCAATCTCTCTAATAAGGGGAGAATATATCGCTTCTTGGCCTTTTGGCTAAGATCAAGTGTAGTGTAGAAATAGCATATATATCCTGGAAGGAACTAGAAAAAATATATGGGTTCTGATATTAGCTTTATATACAGATCATGTCATTCAAATATCTTTACTTTTAAATGCAATTCTATTGAATATTGCTTTGGGATCCCGTATGTAGAGGAGGTGGGTGGTGGGGCTTTTGTGAATGCAGTCTAGAAGTAAAAATTACTCTGTTAGATTATATGAACAGGTAAGATGGGAATGAGATGAATATAGAAAAAAGGACTGGGCACTTTGGAAACAGAATGAGCATAATGAGCATCTGCTTGGAAATACATCAGATTATTTCAAATATGAGCATTAAGTATTTGTGGTAGAAAAATGAAACTAAAGACCTGAATGGTTTGATTATAATGAATGTTAGAAATATTGAAGGTGTACCAGTTTGATGTAATGGCTAAGGTGCTGGATAGCAACCAAGACACTGCGTTCTAGTCCTGCTTTAAGCATGAAAGCCAGACACTCTCATAAAAACTGACCTCACATGGTTGTAGGGAAAAAGAGGAGAGGGAAAGAGTATTAGGTGTATCCACTGCCTAAATTTCTTATAATAAAGATGGGGTACAAATTAATAAATAGCAAAAGCTTTTGAATGTGGGATAGTCTATTTTTCAGCAGTCAAGAATGGGTGTTGGGAGAAGAAATACAGATGCAAAACACAAGGTGAAAGCAGAATGATTACAGAAAGGGAAAGCATGAATTTTATTTGCAAAAGTATTAAAAAGATTGTGTAAGAGTTGACAAGGCTGAACCCAAGGGAGGGGGCAAACACATAGTCAGTCATGAGTTCCTGTGCATCCACAAGAAATATAAACCCAGCCCACCTTGAATTCCTTTCTATTCTTATCTCTTGTGAATTTCTCTTGGCCCTTTAGTAGCCCAGATTCTTGTAGAGAGCTCAATCTCCTGATTTTCCCGTGCTCAACACATTAGTTCCTAACAAATGCATGGAAAGTAGATGTTTAAAAAAGGATGTAGAAGCTGTCTGGAAGAGAATAAAGGGTGAGTTAATTGTGCTGAAAAGGATCACTGAAGTGCATGAAGTTCTGCTAATAAGAATGAGGAACATTTGGTGGAATTATGAAATGGAAGAAGTTGCGGATGAGGGGAAACAACAAAAGAATATTGGAGAGTGGAGGAGAGGGAGGGACGGAGAGTATAACATGCAGATTAAAAGAAAATTAATTGAAAAGAATTGTATTAAAAGAAGCAAAGAACATTAACAAAAGAGGAAAAGATAAAAACAGCCATTTTGATTAAAATAAAATTATTTTGGAAGGGATAAAAGGCTAAATGATGAGGCTGCAGCAGAGTAACTGAAATCAATAAAGGATGAAAAGATTAAGGATGAAGCTGAGATGATGGAACATGGGATTGAGTAGTCAAGGAAACAAATGATATATCATAGAATACAATTGAAATGAAGAAATATTGGGGGGGGGGGGAGATGAAAAGTTCTACATGCTGTGAAAATGTTGAAAAATGTTAAGGCTGCACATGTAGCCAGTGTAGTTGGAGAAATGTTACTGATGGATGTGGTTTGCTTATGGAGTGAGAGAGCAACTTTTTAATGTATAGAGCATTCCTGATGATTGGAAGAATGTATCCATCCTATTAAATACGGGATTCAAAAAGTACTGGGGGAGGCAATTCTGAATGAAAGGGAATAAGAGGTGACAATGAGTAACATTGGGAAGCGGACTTGGCTTTATGTTAGGCAGAGATTATACAGACTGGGGATTTTTTTTTTTTTACTGATCATTGAAAAAGTTAATTCATCTTTCTTAATTTAGGAAAACACATAAATGTTAATGGATTCAAATTGATCATTTTTGACAATTATAAAACTGAATTGTTGGCTGTTAATACTGTAAGAGTAAATGAGGGAAATAAGACATGTACAGGAATTAATGGAATATACTTTGAAGAGTATACTATCCCTTCATTTAATATTCTGTATTTTTGGATATATGCGTCAATAATGCTTTTGATAATGATGTATTTGTGGCATCGATGTGTTCAGATGATGCCAGTTTGTTGCCTAAGAACTGAAATGGTCTGCAGTGAATGTTAGCTTATATGATATAACAGAATGGATCTGAATATTAGCATATCACAACCAATCAGAATAGAGCTGGAAGAGACCTTAGAGGTCATCTAGTCCAACCCCCCCACTCAAGTAGGAGACCTTCTTTTCTTTAGATTAGCCAAACCCAAATCCTGCAATTGTTCTTCATATGTTTTTATCTCCAGGATCATAATCATCAGTTGCTCGTTTGCACTGCCCCCCCCCCCCCCAAGTCTCAACATCTTTTTTGTAATGTGGTGACCAAAGTAGTTGGGTTAGAGACAGGAGACAATGAAAGAAGTAAAGAAATATCTATAATTCAACTGTCTATGGTGATTCTCAGCCATCCCGGTCTTGATTGTCCCAAAGGTGCTTTTTCAAGAAGCAACTGGACTTTCTGGTTTTTCTTTGGAAACCTCTTCAAGTCCAGTTGCCTCTAGGATTCCACCCTCTTTTCTCTATATATAAATCTTTCAACGCAATAGGTTGAAAGTCCTCACCAGCAAACAGGTTACCCTTCCAGAGCGAGCTGATCCCGCCACGTTTCGGCTGAGCCCAAAGCCCCGTGAGGACCACGGTCACGCTAGATCGGTTACAGTTGGCGGAGGATCGGGGCTTGAAGGTGTGCCTGCCGTTGATCGGGTGGCCCGCTCTTGCACGCCGCCGTTTCAGCCTTTTCTGTTTACGGTTGCTGTAGCTACAGGAGAGCCTCTCGGCGTCTTAAACTTCCGTCTTTTTAGCCATTTCGCTCAAGCTCGGGGTAATTTGCTTCCCTCATATACAAATCCTAAAGAAGCTCCGGAGGAGGACGGTCAAAGGCGTGTGGCATGGGTTTGTATAATATTTGTAGGGGTTTCTTCTTCTTCTCCCCCACACTCCCCTCTTTTTAAAAAAAGAGCTCGTTATTGCATGTTCTTTTTACTCTACTGCAAGGGTCCCCAGACTTGGCAACTTTAAGATTTGTGGTCTTCAACTTTCAGAATTCTCCAGCCAGCATAGCTGGCTGGAGAATTCTGGGAGTTGGAGTCCACAAATCTTAAATAAAGTTGCCAAGTTTGAAGACCTCTGCTCTAATGGAACCAAAGGATGAGCGCAGAAGAACGAACTGCGAACAGGATGAGCGCAGTGGCTGCAAATAACACGGGCCACCTAGCGTTCCTGATCGTTCCTGGTTTAATTGGGTGCATTCGCATTCCAGACGATAACTCTTGTTCAAACTAAATTCTAAAGCTAAACCATGATATTGCGGCTTTCTGGGTTGACGGCTCACGCTTTCAGAGTCTACCTACGAAAGTAGGCTTTTAAATTTTGGAAACCACGCGTCTATTGCAGCTGAACTGAATTGAATTGGACTTCGAACTCTTTAAATTGCACTGCATGCTTAGACCAAGGCTGCAAATAAAACTGCCTTCGATTGGCAAGTAAGGAAGAACATGTGCGGTACTGCAGTGATTTTTAATCTATGAACACAGTGCCTTCTAACCACTGTTTGCTCAACGTGTAGACCCCCTAGTTGCCTGCTTTGTACAAACACGTATCTACATAGCAGCCAGAGAAAATGACCCCCGCGTCTGCATGTTTCAGAGAAGTCTTCTATGGCTCTGAGATGCTGATAAATAAAACAGAGGAGGGAAAGTTATTTTAATCCTCATACAAACATCTTATTTCTTGAAAGCAATAACATAAGTCCTTTGGGATGGTTTTCTTTTTCATCTGTTGATTCCATGCTGTCAATGTTTGTCTTTAGTTTTTTTTGTTTATGTTTTATTGATTTGTATCATAATTTCTTCCTTTGATTAACGAGGGCCTCTCAGAATTGTTGAGACTCTGGCAGTTTACAAGATTAATAATCTATTATTACGGCTGGTTGCACAGCCAGCCAGATGTTTAGACTGGATTTGGCATTTTGATCCACTTATCAAGTCCTTTCCAAGGACCTGGAGTAGGTAGAAGTTGTTGTTTGATGGTGTTAATGGTATTGTTGTAGGGCATAAGCTGTTCCAAATAAAGCTGCCTTTTGAATTGATAGATAGATGGTGAATTTGTCAATGCCAATGGTATTCAAGTGGTACTCCAGTTGTTTTGGGATTACATCAAGGCACCTATTATCATTGGTACTATATTTGCCATTTTTTACAAGTTGTTTTACTTCTTTTTGCAGGTCTTTCTCTTTTATAATTTTCTCCAGTTCTTTCTATTTTATTTTGCTATCCTCAAGTATTTCTACATCCCTATATTTTTTATCAATTTCCTTGATCTTGGTGAGATGGGTGGCATAAATATCTCAAGTCTGCTGATTATGTATCCTTATTAAATGTTTTGAGAAATGGGAAAGGCAAAACTATAGCTTGGAAAATAAAAAAATGTCAATTCCCCTGGATTTCAAAAGAGTCCCCGGTGAAAGTATTACCTCCTGGAACAAGTGATCAGAAGAAGATACCTATCATCGAGAAATAGCACCGGCATCCTTTTCATTGAGCAATTTATATTCCTCAATAATTCTGACAATAGTTGTATGCTGGGATGAGAAGTTGCTATACCTGAGGATCTAGGTAACACATCACTCTTTCTGGATATCAAGCCTTTCAGAAACTCGATCAGCTGCATTTCTCCCAAGCATTTCATGCCATAAATTGCAGCTGGACTTCTTCCTGCTGTGAAACTTTGGGAAAATCCAATTCTGCTGCTGCAGTTTTCCTCTTGAGAATTCAAGAAGCCATATCTCTCAAGGAATGTAGGTAAGAGTCTTCTCTGTCTAAAGTAAGTTACATATATATTATCACTCAACTACTCAAATAAATTGGGTAAGGTATTTTTAGGGTTTGTTGCAGAAATCACATCCAGAAAGCACACTCAGATAACTGATTCAGCAGGATTCATTAACCTCTTTATATATATATAATAACACATGAGTAAATGTACAATACCAATAGTGGATTCTCCAACATGGTAGTAGTTACAGACAAAACAGGCAGAGGAGAGATTGGTTTCAGTTCAGACTTCAGAGCTTAATACAGCTAAGACATGCCCAGACTTCTTAGTTAAGTTTCTGTTTCCAAATAATTGAATTGAATTTGAATTGAATTTAATGAATTTATAGGCCGCCCAATCCCGAAGGACTCCGGCCTCATTGGCTGACCTGTTACCATGCTTATTCATTGGCAGACCTTGCTACCAAGTCTCTGCCGGTTCATGAATATTCTGACAAGTATAACAGAGTAGAGACCTAAACAAGAAGGTATTTCTGTGTTTTTAATTATTTATTTGCCTTTGGGTTTTGGGTGGATGTGTAAACTTACACTTTCTTGAAAATTGTTACTAATTACAGACATCCCCAAAAATGTTAAGTTGGCTTGTGTACAACATTTCTCTGTAGCTTTTTTTTTAAAAAAAAGTATATATTTTCTTGCGTGGAGAAGAAGGGGTGTCAAAAAAGTTAACGTTTTTATGCCCCATCACTGTCCCTGGTTTTTTAGGTTTTCAGGACAGTTGTGGAGGGAAGTCTAAGGGCTGAAGGAAAAAAAGCAGATTTTCTAAGGATTTGTGGACAGTTCCTGCTAGAAAATTGTGCCTTTGTGAAGCAGCATTTTGATTTTGAATCCAAAGGCCTATACATCCTTCTTAGATGCTCTTTTCCCCATTATGCTATTGGGTGAGAACCAGTGGTGGGTTACGACCGGTATGCCCTGGTACGACATACCGGTGCTTGCCAGGAGCATCCGGTACCATTCCAGTACAGAGCTCTGGAGGGCCCACCCACCTGCCTGCGCTCCTTACCTGTATTTGAGCTCTTTGACGCTTCTGTGCACGCCTGTGCAGCATACGGCACCTGTGTGAAGCTCCGCAGAGCAGCTGGAGCATCACAGGAGGTAAGGACACATGTGCGCGCTGCACGTAATCATGTAGTGGACTCCGGGCTCTGTTGCACTGTACCGGTTGCACCGGGATCCAGAACCCAGGACTGTTGAGAACAGCAGCAGACTACTAAAGAGGAAATCTCTGGTCCTGACACTACAAATCCTGAAACCTTTCATTTTCAAAATTTATTTTTACTCCTTAAAAAAAAAAAAAAAAGGAAAAGAGGCAAAGCACAAAGATAATTATAATGCTTCAACAACAAAACAACAACAACAAAAAAAGTGTACATCATTTTGGCAATTAACAATTGCAATTCTATATGTACATTTATGTAATGTAAATATTATTCAAGTACAGGCTCCCAAAACTGAGAAAGACATGCAGAGTCTTTTGCTTTTGTAGAAGAATACAAATGAATCCCCAGAAACAGAATGAACGGATACAAGGATTGAGTGTATCTCAGACTATTTCTAGCACGCCCAGGATATCCTCTGTGGCTTGTAGCCAAACTTGATAAAAAGTTGCTTAAACCCAGTTTTTGCCATGTATAACTTCTGTAAATTGGAAAGGTCCCAAAAGCATTCAGAATTAATATTCACAGCTATTTCTGATTATTTTATTTTTAATGTGAATATTTTATATACATATAGAAACAAACATGGATTCAATTCCCCAGAGTTATGAGACCAACACAGAAAACGCTTCTAGACATACTCTTGAAGAACAGAAAAATGGTCCAATCAAAGGTAACCACAGGCATATTTTATGTAATGTGTGTTTGTGGGTGCGCTTTTCTTGGGAATTGCTGTTTCTGTTGTTCACTTTTTTATAGAGAATCCAATAAGGCCACTTCCAAATTTCTGATTTCCAGTATTTTCTGTTCTGTGGTTTCTTTCAACCTGATTTCCAATTACTTTTCCTTTTATTAATAAGAGTTTAAGTGCTACAGCAGCCCCCTGCTGGCCAAAATAGGACACAGGGGGCGCTCATGTGTGGGGTCCCAATGCCCCAGTTTCGGCCAAGAGGGCCTCCTGCAGCACTCTGCCAGCCAAAACATGGGCCAGATTTAAATACCTTGTGCCAGAGGTGAAATCCAGCAGGTTCTGACAGGTTCTGAAGAACCAAGCCCCAGAGAAGGGTGGGAATGGAGATTTTGCAGTATTCTTCCCCTGCCACACCCACCAAGCCATGCCCACAGAACAGGTAGTAAAAAAATGAATTTCACCACTGCCTTGTGCCCCATTTTGGCTGCTAGAGGCATTATGGGCCGATCCTTTGCTATTTCCAGGCCAGCCCCAAGGGCCAGATTTAAGCATCCCATGGGCCGGATTCAGCCCAAGGGCCTTGAGTTTGACACCCCTGGTCTAAGGCAATTAACTGGAGCAGAGAAAACAAAGAACTTATATGAAACAATTGCCCTTTTAGGCATTCACTTGTCAGAGAGGGAGTCTCAGCCTGTGTCTTTTCTCTAACTGCTTCCACCAGAATAGGGGCAGATACTAGAGCTCCTTGCTTAATTGAATCTTTGCAATTACTAAAGGAATGGGAATTGAAATATACAATGTGGAAAATGAATAAAAAAAGTTTTATTTAGCCTCCCTCCCCCCTTTTAAAGTCATGCAACTTATAATGACTCTCTTTCCACCACCACCCCTTTGTAAAAACCAACTTACTTCTTGCTCTTTTTGCTTCTTTATTAAAGAATTTTGGCCTGAATGCCTGCCACATATTACAGAAGAAAGGGAAGAACAATCAATAGAGGAGAACATTCCTTTGTCACCCTCTGGATTAGGGACAAATATGAAGACTCAGATTGTAAATGACAGGTGAGAGCTTATGCACAAATCTTTTCATGCACAGGTATAAAATGGAGCTGTGATTAAACTGTGTTAATGCAGCATTCTTGTCAAATAAAAATATGAAGTTGTCCTTTTAGAATTAGCCGGCATTCTTGTTATCTTTATAACTGCTGTAAGTAGAGTTGGCAAAATTGTATCTAAAGCATGCAAATAATTAATTTTATGGTAAAAGTTTTTAAATGTATAATACCATAACTTATTCAAGTGCAGATCTAATAGGGCACTCTTGCCCTGTTACTGCCTGACAACTGGTTGTATGTAGGCGTTGGCTTCAAAAAGTTTAGCAAGAGGTTCTCTACCCAGTTGCTGGATGGACGTGGCCAGGGTGGGTGTGGCCTTGTTGGCTTTCTGCACCACGGTGGGAGGGGGTTTGCCCTCCCCAGTCTCCAAAGGCTTTTCTTGAGCCTCAGGGAGGGTGAAAATGGCTTCCCCAGGCTCTGTAGGCCCTCTGGCCCAAACCTCCGGTAGGCCCATTTTTTGCCCTCCCCGAGCCTGGACACATGCTCTGTACTTACCTGCATCCAAAATGGCCATGTGGGGACTTCTGGGAGGGGTGTGGTGGGGTGGGCAGGGACAGTCAGGAGTGGAATTCGGGGGTTCTCTGAATTGCATAGAATCTTAGCTAGAGGTTCTCCCGAACCCCTGGAAACTCACAGCAGCCCAGCCCTGGTTGTATGCCCCCCAAAGTCATTTTGTGGGAAATGGTGGACATATAAAATTAATTAATTAATTAATTAATTAACGAGGGCAACAAAATAAGTTGTTTTCTGAAATTTTCTGAAATTTACTATCAAGCATGGGTGGGGAATGTCTTGTCAATAGGAATAATTTACTAGGTGAGCTCTTCTCTTCCCTGAGACCTTTTCGGACCTCCTTTCTGGAGAGGGTCAGGGGAAAAGATGGCAGAGAAGAGCATAACATGCCTGCAGTTAATTGGGAATCAATAAATTGCCCATTCATTTTGTTCTAATATGCTTTGTTATTCCTGTCTTAGATCAATCACTCCTGGAATTGGAAAAATAGAGAAAAACATGGAAAAATCCTTTGAAGATCTGAAAGTAGATTCTTCAACAATTGAGATGCAATACCAGGTAGCATGAGCTAGGTGAAAAATAACGCTGTGGAGAATTTAATAGGGGAAAATGAATTGTGTTTTCTTAATTGTTGTAAAAAAATACTGTTTTCTTTACCAAAACATCTTATATCTTGCTGCTGAACAAATAATAATTTTCCTGCTTATTGACCATCTGTACTTCTATAAAACATTTTATTTATTTTATTTATATGCCACCCATCTTACTATCCAAAGTGACCTGCATTTCCTATTATACAAGAGAGTTTTAATGGATCCCTCAAATTAAGATCTTTGGAAAATAAGGAAGGAAGGGAAAATGATCTCTCTATAGAAGATCAAGCATATTGATTAAGACAGGTAGAAGAAAGACACAATGGAACCTCAGTTGAAAAGCACTAGCTATAGGAACAGAGGTAGAAGAAATGCAGAATTATTTTGTTAGATATTAAATAGCAAACATGGAAATGGATGAAAAGAACTTAACTAAACAAGGAGCTGTTGGCTGAGTAAATGGGATTAAAAATAACAGCACTGAATTCCAGAAGGATTATTTGATAAATATGTATGGGAGTAGCAGTGTTATGAAGAAGAATATGCAATGAAACAGACGCTGGTGCCAAAGAAAAAAGCATGGAAAGGAGATAGTAAATGCTGTGAGAATGATGAAAAATTGTGAGATTTTGGATACAGATGGCATAATGTTTAAATACACATGTGGTTTAATTATGGAATGATTATGTGAAGTTTCTATACAAATATACAGCAGTAAAGGTAACACGAATGAATGTAAAAGAGGGATAAGACTAATAAGGATGCCTCGGAAAGGCAAACCTTAAAGGTTTTAATGGAGGCAATTAGCAAAATCTGGGAAATGTGATGAGACTTTATTCCATGAGGGCAATGTGCCAGCTAGATGCTTATTTTTAGAATTTCACTAAGAAATTTATGAATATGAAAAAAAAATAGTGAAGAGTGCGTAGTTGCAGGCA
This sequence comes from Thamnophis sirtalis, assembly GCF_051295495.1. Classification (NCBI taxonomy): domain Eukaryota; kingdom Metazoa; phylum Chordata; class Lepidosauria; order Squamata; family Natricidae; genus Thamnophis; species Thamnophis sirtalis. The sequence continues at coordinate 73,129,261 of NW_028261386.1, read as the reverse complement.
AATGCTAGATTGCAAGAGGCAACAAGAAGTATGGATATGAAAATCATCAGTATCTAAGATCAGTATTTGATCCTTTGCAGAATGTCTACTAATGATAGAAAAATCACCGGGAACATTTTAACAGACATAAAAACAGCAAGGTGGTGCAAGGTTTATTGTAAGGAATGATTCCTGAGAGACCTGAAAATAGTAGCTTAGAAGAGACTACTTTTACTCACTTTGGTATATGGAAATGAATATTGAGTATGATAGGAGAAATATTTTAAAATCAAACTGATGCATTCTAAATGGGTACTTGAGTTATTATGTGATAAAACAAGGAGAGGCTCAAGAATGAATGGCTGCTAAAACAGCATGGATTAGTACAAGTGCATGATTGTATAAAAGACGTATGCTCAGTTAATTTGATCATATAGTCAGAATGAATATGAATCAAATTACAGAAGAAAAAGTGAATGGGGCTAGAGAAAGGGAAAAAATGGAAAAAAATCATCGTTGGATGGCACTTTGAGATTCCCCCCCCCCAAAAAAAAAAGAGAGGTGAGAAATTCAAAGAATGGAATTAGTGGATGGGTATGATGGAAGCAAAAATGGTTTGCCAAGATGGAAAAGTATGGAGAGACATTATGAATGCTCTTATTAGCTCAGATTTTTGCTTCTGCATATGCGCTACATTTCTGTTTCCTTTCTACTCTCATATCTTTAATTTCTTTGATTTAATGTTTGTTATTTCATTTTCTGTCATTTGCATTTGCTGATTACTCAGAGACTGCATGATGTGTATATAGCAATAGCAATAGCAGTAGACTTATATACCGCTTCATAGGGCTTTCAGCCCTCTCTAAGCGGTTTACAGAGAGTCAGCATATTGCCCCCAACAATCTGGGTCCTCATTTTACCCACCTCGGAAGGATGGAAGGCTGAGTCAACCCTGAGCCGGTGGGATTTGAACCGCTGAACTGCTGATCTAGCAGTAGCCTGCAATGCTGCATTTAACCACTGCGCCACCTTGGCTCTTGGTATATGTTTGTCGTTTGCTTTCAGAGAAGAAAATAAGAAAGGGAAATATATCTGGGAATTGAATAGGTGGGTTCTTACTGGTTCGGACTAGTTCGGCCGAACCAGAGTAACTTGGCGGCCTGGGTCGCTGGAACCAGCAGCGATCCAGGCCTGCCAAGCCCCTGAACCGGTTCTCCCATAGGTGCCGCCATCTCACTTTTTGCTTCTGCGCAAAGCAATTTTAATGGTACTGCACATGTGCACCTGACACACATCAAGCACATGCTCACACCCCAGAGTGAACTGGCAGTGGCACCTACAGGAATCCACCCCTGATAGCAACCTATATCTAGATGTAAAGTTTTGGATGCAAAACATAAATAAAAAAATGAAAAGGAGATGAGCTATTCATTCTGGAATCAGATTTTATCTCTTTAAGAGTGCATGCTTTAATAATGATTTAGTACGAATTAAAATGTTGGCTTATCTTATCATTACATTATTTATATTGCCATATTACTTGCAGGATTCTAGTGAGGCAGAAATGGCGGATCCAATCTCATTTCTGGAATATTCAGAAGGCATTGGGAAGTGTGAAAAAAATAGAGAAAGTCTTGCCATGAGCCCTACCAAACTGCTGGGAAGAGTCAGCTTTGATCAGCATAATCTCTTATCTCCTGATCAGTGGAAAATAGGAAAACAACTGGGAAAATGCTTGCAATTAGAAAGGAAGGTTATGTCCCCAGATGATAAAAGTACAAATTGTTTTATTTCCAATGGTGTTGTAAAATGTCAGCGTAATAAATATGAACCAAGGCCAGAAAGCCGAAAAGAAAGTAACTCTGATTATGATGATGAAGAGATGGTAAGTGAAAAGGAATCTGAACTACCATTTAATTGGTCCAAATATTCACAGCAGTGGCATGGACAACTAAGTGAAGTTAAGGCAAAAGTGGATGAACAAAATGACTCTTCTTCTTCTTCTGGTTCCAAAGAACATTCTGGCATGTTTTTCAGTGGATCAACCATTTCTAAGATTCCGATATGGCTTATGGAAGGTTTAGATGATGATGTATCACAGGTAGCAGGAAAGTCAAGGAATTCTCTAGATGTTTCTGACTTTCAGAACACAGAATTGAAACAGCCAGAGAATCATAGTTCCAAATTCAAGATTATTCAATGTACACAAAGGATTGGGCAGTGCAAAAATAAATGTAATGTTGAAGCAGATGAATGTTCAGATCCCAAATTAGGAAGGAACCCTGAGTTTAAGAAGATCAATGATCAAATAAAAAATGTTACAATTGAACCAGAGAAAAATCAAGAGATGACACCTGTTAAATCACAAATGAAGCACCACAACAATGCAAACACTGGAAAGAGATTGAATGGAAAATCCTCATCCAATGATTCATTCTGCATACCTACTGACAACAATTTGCCTTGTACTTCCTATCTCACAAGATATGGGCTCCATAGAGCATCCAGCAGAGACAAGGATGCGGAATTCTCTGATGCCGATTATGCCACAGATGAGCCCAGTGAAGCTGAAGATTATGTTTTAAAAACCTATGGAAAATCTTTTCCCAAGAAACTCTGTGCTCAGGAACCCATGAGCCAAAAGGAAACCCCACAGACCCCAAGCAGCAGCAGCAGTAGCAGCAATGAATCCAGTCTCAGAGATGGCTGCTTGAAATATGAAAAGCCTTTCTCTTCCCATCTGGCATCTCCTTTTCATCCCCTGGAAGCCACAAGAAATCAACGAGAGCCTGAAATACTGATCAAGAGTATTGCAAGCAATTATGGTGGAGAACTAAGTTGGAAAGCTCCTTCTCTGAGAAATGACCTTGTGGCTCGCCTCTTCCCTGTTTTCAAGAGCAAAGCAAATCCAGAACATAGGAAAGGCACTCAAGGTAATTTGAAAAATAATTCCTCTACAATGCAGTCATCCTATAGGAGGCTGTCTGACAGTTGAAGTCCACACAGAACCAAGTTGCTTAAGTTGAGACACACTGCTTTATACTGAAGTTTAATGTTGGTAGAAAGTTATTGAATTAGGCTGCCACCATTTAGGCTGAGCTTTCTAACATAGCTTCCTCTAATCTGTGAGACAGGGAAGTTCTCGGCCTTTTGTCAAAAACATTTACCTTCAACTTAGCTTTAGGGTAGGCAGGTGAGCATTGACTCTTCTTGTCCCAAAGTACAAGAGGACAGAGGACAGAACTTAAAAGATCGTAGGGCAGTCCCAGATTCACAAGAGGAGAGCTGTGCTCCTGTACAGTTTTGCACATGAGAAGAGTTTTAATGAAAAGTTCCAGTGTTTAATCTCTTTGAATGAATAGATGAAGCCAAATCTCTTGCTATAAAAATGAGTTTGTTAGGCATAAAAGGAAAGAAGGAAAACTCAATAATAAGGCATGTACAAGATTTCCAATAAATCAATATAGTTAAGACCAATTTAACTAGTTACTAGCTACTTATTGTCTCCTTGAATAATAGGTTTCAGCACATGGTGTCAGAGTTCATTGCAGAAGATAAAGTTGGAGGTCATCTGGGCCTTCTGATTGGATATTACCAGGGAGTTTCTCTTTGCTGTTACCTTTTTCCTCTGCATTATTCTTATTTTTAGAGAAGGAAGAGAGTAATTAAAAGCTAAGACTTTTTGGAGAGGCAGCCTATAACTTTGCCCACTGAATGCACCAGCTTGGATGAGTCTAGGAGCTAAACTGCCTTCCTGATGATCCTTAAAGCAGTGATGAAAATATATTCTGATTTTCATCAAGTACATCAAAGGGATTATACAAGAGAGGACTTAAAAAAAATACACAAGAGCTGAATTCCATCTGCTTAGAGCTTCCAGCATAAGCAATTTTAATGTGCTTCATTGTATCATACCACAGGATAGGGATTAGTTGTGGATGCTTTATAATTGTTAGAGATGCAGCTCTGGAAGCATTAATTCTTTATACCCTTTATTCTATTAACCAGGGAGGACAAGAGGAGAGATAAAAAGAGAATTCTATTGGTTCTTTGTCTCTTCCTTGCTTTGTAAGTCTGATAACAGAAGGCTCCCATTTTTAATTGTTTTTTTAAAAAAAAGTTGTTTCCATCCTTCCTTCTCCCCACTAGTGAGGGGAGGATCTCAGAGAGGCAGTCCTTCTGTCTAAGCATATAACCTCCTTAATAGGGATTAAATTAAGCACTGGCTATTTTTGCTGATTTTTGCTGAGCTTGGTACTCTTCACCTATATTGTTATGGATACAGATCCATTGAATGAACTGAGAGATTAAGGTTTAAGTCAGCATGTTCCCTTCAATAATCTTAATAAAGCTGTGATAAGAAGAACCATTGAAATAACATTTAAACTACAATTCCTCTGAAAGTTAATTCAAAATTGGGTGACTTAATTGAACTGCAATTTTGTGTCAGGGTGGGAAATTGAGGGGAAGATAAATTGATTATGCAGATACAGGTAACATACAATACCAATTACAACAGAGGTGGGTTGCTCCCGGTTCAGTCCGGGTCACAGAACCAGCAGCCCAGTCTGGCCATGTTCCCGAAACAATTACCTAGTTGCTGCTGCCGTTGCTGGAATGTTGTTTAGTAGTGTCTGTGCGTACACAGTTCACTGGAATTTTTTCTGTGCATGCAAAGTGCGTGCGAAGTGAACCGGTAGTAAAACCAGGATCAACCCACTCTGAATTACAAGTATCTTACCAATTAACACGTATAATGTTGTAAAACCTTTTCTGAAATTCTTTGAAAGATTTTAATTGTGTGAGTTTGACAATTTCTTTCTTAGTGGTTGTTAAATTTTGATGGAATTTGATAATATTCCATGGCACTGTTCTATGACTAAGATGAACACCAGATGGTGGTAAAGAAATAGAGAAATCTAGTTGCCACCCCCGTACCCTCGGGTTTTTTTGCAGTCTAGTTCTGATATTCTTAATACTGATACAACTTGCCAGTACCACTGAAGTGCCCAAGCCTGCCTAGATGGCTTGTGTCTGCACGCCACAAATACAACTTCAGTTCTTCTTTCTAGAATGCAATTACCTGCTCTTTGACTAATGGGCTGCACCTGAGAGGTTTGTTTTGGAGCCCAGAGAACCTTATTTACAGGCCCTGATGCCAATTGAAACCATAAATTACATGTGGACTTATTATGTTATATGTACTGAACCAGAATTTCAAATTCTACCCCCCCCCCATGTAATATCTTTCGGTCATTCCGATCCTGTGTTTCTCAACTTCAACAGGTGTGGGCTTCGACTTCCAGAATTGCCCAGCCAGCATGGGAAATGAAAAGGGTTTCATGATGCTTCCATTACCTTACTTGACTATCTTGTTAGTACACAGTAATATTATCACACAAATTTCTTTCTAGAGCAAGCTCCAAAGAAGCAGATGGGCAAGACAGAAGAACACAAATGGGAGGATCCTGTCAGCCACAGAGAAACCTCTCTGTTAGCTCAAATGAAAGACGAGCAAGCAAAAGCAATGGATTTTCTCAGGTAAGAAAATTAGGAAGATTTATTTAGGATAGAAGTATAAAACCTTTGTCTTTCTCCATCTCTCTCTATTTATGTATATTTGTATGTATGCATATGCATGTGTATGCATACATATCTGTGTATGTGAGAGAGAAGGGATAGAGAGAGAGTGGTGGGATTCAAATTTTTTTACTACCGGTTTTGTGGGTGTGGCATGGCTTGGTGGGCATGGCAGGGGAAGGATATTGTAAAAATCCATATTTCCTCCCAATCATCTGGGACTCGAGAGGCAGTGAATAGATGGGGGCGAGGCCAGCCAGAGGTGGTTTTTACCGGTTTTCCGAACTACACAAAATTTCCACTAGAGCTTCTCCAGAACTGGTCTGAACCTGCTGAATACCACTTCTGGTTTGTGTGTGTGTGTGTGTGTGTGTGTGTGTGTGTGTGTGTACATGTATTTGCACTTTTATATTTATAAATTTATAAAAGAGATTAGACAACCATTTATCTGAAATGGTATAGCATCTTCTGCTTGAGCATGGAATTGAACTAGAAGACCTCTAAGGTCCTTTCCAACTCTGTTATTCTGTTACTCTAGCAAGGAAAAAATAAAAAAACACATACTGGTGGAAATAATAAAGAATAAGAGAAAAGATTAAAAATTGTAAAATGTTTCACATTTGCACTCTGGATTGTAATCTCATCAGACCTATTTCTAACTCTGAAATTAGTATTTGAAATATTTATCTGTTTGCATGTTTGTTGTTAAGCAAATGGATCAGATGGCAAAGGCTGAAAACAGTAGGTGAATGCTAAGAATAATAGAAGAGTTTAATGTGTGATTAAGTATGTGAAATCTGAGTACATACCTTATTATTTACTTATCAGAGTAGAGAGCGATAAAGGCAGAAAAATTTAACATTGAACAAAAATAAGAAGAAATTGCTGGATTCTATTTCTCCTCCTGGATCACAAGAATGCAATTTGAGGCCTAGTGAAATTGTTCTTTAATTATTTCCTGAAAGTCAACTAATCTAGAGTGATGGGTTAGAACAGACTGACAACCGCAAATATGGAGTCATTTCAGAGTTATTGTTTGGATATGTTTAGGCTATGAACTGATCATTTACAGTCTGCCGTTTAGAGATCCAGCTATCCCAGAGGATCTGTAATTCAGAGACAGAAAACATTCTTGGTAGGCTGGTAGACTGGTAGACATTCTTAGACTGTCCCTGATTCACTTCTTGGTATCTCCAAGAAAAGATCTGAAAGCAATTGATGAGATCCTTATTTAGATCCCACAAAGCCATTTCCAATGTGCATAATAATAACAGTAACAAAGTTGGAAGGGATTTTGGAGGTCATCTGATCCAACTCCCTGCTCTCACAAGAGACTTATACTATTTTTGATAAATGGATGACTAATCTCTTCTTAAAAGCCTTCAGTGATGAGGCACACACATCTTCCAAAGGCAATTTCTTGCACTGGTTAATTGTTCTTGCTGTTAGGAGTTTTCTCCTTAGTTCTAGGTTGCTTCTGTCCTTGGTTAGCTTCCATCTATTATTTCTTGTCCTGCCTACAGGTGCTTTGGTAAATAGGTTGCCCCCCCTCTTCCTTGTGGCAGTATAAGTGGCGCTTGGTGAATCAAATATTGGATTTATTAGTTTCATACATTGCTTTTGTGATATGGCAATCCCCAAATTTATCTGAGTTGTTGATGAAGGCCAAATTAAATTTCAAGACAAGGATGAATGTCCAAATTATTGTTTGTATCGTTGATATGCAGTTTTGTCTCTGATGGAAGAGAATATTTGTAGATCAAGGAACTGTGGATCCAGGGCAGGGGTGGATTCCTGCCAGTTCTAACCTCTTCTATAGAAGAGATTCCACAAATCTACAGTGCCATTTAGAACCGGTTCCAGCTCCCTCTCCCGCCGCACATCATCAAATGAAGAGTGAGAAGAGGAATTCTGGGAGTTGAAGTCCACAAGTCTTAAAGCTGTGAAGTTTGAACGCCCTTGGGGTTTTTTTTTTCTAAAAGGTTGGAGGGGGAAGGGTCTTGTAACTTGACAGCTTTAAGACTTGCACACTTCAGTGCCAGGGTTCCTGAGCCAACATGACTGGAGGAGGAATTCTGGGAGTTGAAGTCCACAAGTCTTAAAGCTGTCAAGTTTGAACCCTCCTGAGGTTTTTTTTCTAAAGGGTTAGGGGTGTAGGGGTCTTGTAACTTGACAGCTTTAAGACTTGCGTGCTTTCAATGCCAGTTTCTGAGTCAACATTTTAGTTGCTAAGCAAGAGCTTTGTTAAGTGAGTTTCACCATTTTACAAGGTGGCCATGCCCACCCAGTCACATGACTGCCAAGCCATCCCCCCACTCGGTCACTTGGCTGGCAAGCCATTCCCACAAAGCAGGCCACACCTACAGAAGAGGTTCTAAAAATTTTTGAAACCCACCATTGGTCCAGGGTGTTGTCTGAGTTTGATTGTTTTTATTAGGTAACATTTAGGTAATAAACCAGATAATATAATCAGTGCCAAAAGGGAGTGAGGGTGGCTGGTTCTCATGTTATCTACTAATGGCTTGCCCTGTCAATGTGAGTGGGTGTGATCTTGGTGGTTCCTTGATTAGATTGTTGTTTACTGTTACCATGTTTGTCTGACTTGGTAGTTTCTTGATTAGGGTATGGTTTACTTCTTGATTGTTGGTCTAGTGTTAATCTAGTGTTATTCTCTGCTTACTGGGTATTGATTGCTAGTGAAGAGGTGTTTCGTTCTTTTTGTTTGGCTTTTAGTGGTATCTTTTGTAGATGTATTTTGTAAATGATTGTGTTGTAATTGTAGATGTTTATCTATCTGTAAATATTGATGGTCGATTTGTCTGTGCTTTGTCTGTCTTTATGTGTATACCTTATTACATTATCAGTGGATGGTGATTGGACATTTAAATGTTCTTGGAACTTTTTTTTTTAAAGCAAAGGGTATCTGATAACTTTCTGGCATTTGCCCTTATATCTTTTTTTCTTGTGTTTTATTTTACATGGATGATGAAATATTGCTGACCCTGTTTGTTCAAATTCCAGCCATTCATAATTAATTGGGGTGGGGGAGCCATTGGTGAATGCTTGTTTTCCTGATCATATGATATTCCTATTCGTATAGTTAGGGTGTGTTTTCCCTCCAGCAGAAAACAAATTATCCAGTATGATGCTGTCCAGGCTCAGTCATCACATCTCCTGGACGAATGTAAGAGTCAAGTAACTTTGAAACTTGACAGAGAAAAAACAGAATGTCAGATGCCTGTGCCAGCTATTAAAAAAGAGGAAGAGTCTGAACAAATAAGAGTAAGTGGCATCTTTTTGGTTATAACTATATTGGAATCTCAGTTCACTTTTTCAAATGAGAATATAGAGCAAATAATTGGGGAATTATCTTGATATGATGGCAGTTTGGTTTAAAGGAGAAAAGCAAAATGACTTGAGTGGAAAATATGATCCACAAAGCTAGTGACTTTGTATTTTTTTTTTTAATGAAACTATTGTGCAAAATTCTGGATGCTATTACCACTAGACCACTCCTTGAGATGTGTTTACCTGCAGTACGTGTGTATGGGGAATGTTTTTAAAGAGACCTTCTCTGCTTCCTATTTTCACTATTCTCCCTAAATCTTTTTTTTAAGGTAGTCCTTGTTATCTCCAACTAGAATTGAAATGGCATAATCTGTGAATGAAATGTGAACATGTGGTTGCATACCTAGCTGCCAATAGAAAAAAACCCTGTTTGTTAAAGAATATCTAAAATTAGATATCTTATTGGACTGGCAAATCATAGAACTGAATGATGATATTACTAAGTCAGTTAATCTTGTCTGCTTGACTTATAGGCCCGTACTGTCTGATAGGAGATCTTTACAAGTGCCAAAAAATAATGACTGAAACCACCATCATATCTTCTGAGATTTTGGGAAAAGTTCCTTCCAAATTTCATAAGACCGTTTCTTCCAAAATTTTGTGAATGCCAAGATTTATATCTCTTATAAATCTGTTACAAAGATCTGTTATATCAAAATCAGTTACAATTTTGTGTACTGCATGTGGGCTTCAGTGGTGGGATTCAATTTTTTTTACTACCGATTCTGTGGGCGTGGCATGGCTTGGTGGGCATGGCAGGGGAAGGATACTGCAAAATCCCCATTTCCTCCCGATCAGCTGGGACTTGGGAGGCAGAGAATAGATGGAGTGGGGGCAGTCAGGGGTGGTATTCATCGGCTCTCCAAACTACTCAAAATTTCTGCTACCGGTTCTCCAGAACTGGTCAGCACCTGCTGAATACCACCTCTGATGTGTTTCTATGTATGCTCCTTAGAGGTTAGCTGGAATTTCACGACGATATTGCTTAGTGCTGATTTCTCTGTTGTCTGGCATTTTATAGTTCTGTACACATGCAGTGTTCAGATGGCGAAGGTAATGAGGAGCAGCCAAGTAACCTTCCAAAAGATCTATTAGAATTTTTCCTCTTGCTATTCTATGGTTGGTAAGAAAAGATAACAATCACATTGCATTTTCAAAAGAATTTCCTTGCCAGATCTTGGGGTAAAGCTAATGTTTAATTGATTCCAGCCTTCTATCATTCCATCTTTAATATGTGTCCCTGCTGAATAGGTAAGATGATAGAATTTATAGTCCAATTCATCTGGTAGATAAAAGGTTGGAATACATTGGCCTTATTGCAATAATTATCACTGGAAGACCTGAAGGTCCAGGTTAGGGACAGGTCACCTTGGAGAAGTCTTACCTATAGTTGACACTGACTTTTGGCACATAATCAATTGCAATAATTACAAATTGACAAGCTCTCAAGTTCCCATTTTCTCTCTTTGTATTGTTACTCAGCTCTTTTTGCATCTGTTGACTTGGTGGATGGGGTGGTGGTTCAATAATATCCTTTAGGTGCCTGTCTAATCTTTCCCAGCTTGACACCTTCCTGATATGCCCATCTTCCATAATTTCCCATCTGATATGAATAAAGATTAAGATCTAATGTAAATACTTAGTCTTCCATCAGAAACATATCAGTGTCTTTTTTTCTCCTTGAAAACAATCTCTGCTTTCTAATAACAGATGTTGAAGAAGCAAATTGCAGGCCTACAGGAGGAGTTCAGGAGAAACAAGATCCACTGGCAAGCTGCCCACAGCAGACTAAAGAGTCAAGTGGAAGCACTGACCAAACGGAACCTGGATCTCCAGGATGAGCTTGGAATGTCTGAGCATCAGAAGATGGAAACCCAGAGAAAACATGGAGCAGTGGATATTATTTACAGAAGATCAGAAACACCGGTACTATAAGCAAGACTTTTATTTGTGTTTAATGCTTGGCTTCCTTTCCCATGCTTTCTTCAGAGTAAAGACCAGGGGTCTTGCAAAATATTCTATTGGTAACTGATTATTCTCTAGTATAATGCTGCTCAGGTCAGCTTCAGAACTCCCCCTAATGAAATCTTGCAATTCATCTACCCAGTATATCAATTCATAGAGCGGTATTAGTGATATTGGAGCAAGTAACAAACTGGGATATTTTTTTCATTAGTGTGCAAGGACAAGAAATATCCTGGAAGTTGGCCCTTTCTTTTCTCACCAAGGAATTGACTGCTCCATGGATGATCTTAGTTTTGTTTGATTTTTCCCCCCAAATTCAGGTGTACTGAGAATCACTACTGGCTGTATTTCACTCAGTGAAACCTTTTTTAAATTGTTAATGTATCATTTCTTTCCCAGCTTTCTGCTGCTATCTTGAGAGGGACATCCTCCCAAGAGACTGTAGAAGAGAGACCCTTGCAAGATAACCACAAGAGTCTCGTTGATGTCCATGTGCGAAGGAAAATATCATTTGATAATTTGGCTCATAATGATAGGAATGCCCAGGTAAGTCATGTAATCATGATGATGGACAAAAAGAAAGAAAGAATGAAAGAGAGAGAGAGAGAGAGAGAGAGAAAGAAAGAAAGAAAGAAAGAAAGAAAGAAAGAAAGAAAGAAACCTCCTGCAGCATATAAAGAACAGGCACAATTTGCATAGTACGGTAGCTGCACTATGGCGTCTGAGGATCAAATTCCCATATGAAATGAAAGTTGATATGGTCCAAGGGTTAATATACTAAGCTAGTTGTAACAAAATCCTAATTTGAATCTGGTTGCTTCTATGACCTCAGTAAGCATCCTTGGCTATATGTTTCCCTCTTAACTTTGGTCCAACCAACTTTCCTATGGTTGTGGCTGTAATTCACAAAGGCCACTCTGGCTGTAGTTTTGGAAATTGTAGTCCCAGAATGCTTGGATGGCATAGGGTAGAATGTTTACTTCACCAATTGTAAAGCTTTCAGTGTATGATTAAGGGCACTGAACTCTTAAAAACACAATATAAATAGACAGTCATCACTGCCATTATGGATTTCTATTATGTATCTCAGCTGTTCTTTCTTAGTTGTGGATGGTGGGTTCCTACCTGTTTGGACCAGTTTGGTGGCCTGGGTTGCTGGAAGCAGCAGTGACTCAGGCTTGCCACGCCCCCAAACCGGTTCTCCTGGTGGCACTGTAGGTGCCACCATCTTGTTATTTTGTTTCTGCTCATGCACAGCGTGCAGATGAGCGGGTCGGCAGTAGTGCCTGCCGGAACTCATCCCTGCTTAGTTGCATCTTTTTCTAATAGGGCCCCCAAAAGGTAATTTCTTGTAAAAACTTCTAATGTCTTTTAGGCAGCCAGAAGGACATTGCTAAGGTCTGAGTCACTGAAAACTGCAAGAGGAGAACAAAGAACAAGGAGCCCATCTAAAATGCTGAATAATGGAAGTTTAACCCCTACTGGTCAGAGGACTCCCCATCAAACACCATTTCAGATCCAGAAAGTAATGTGGATTCCCTGAATAGACCATTTTCTTTAGTATTTCTTGCAATAGCATAGATAGTCCTCAACTTGCAACCACTATAGAGCACAGTATTTTGATTGCTAAGCGAGACGTGTGTTAAGTGAATTTTGCCGCATTTTACCACCTTTCTTGCCAAAGTCGTTAAGTGAATCGCTGCAGTTTTAAAGTTAGTAACATGGTTGTTCAGTGAATCTAGCTTCCCCATGGACTTGGCTTGTCAGAAGGTCGCAGAGCAACCTCTCTGAGCACTTGGGGAGGGCAGGGTGAAGACACCACGGTGTCACCATGCCAGGATGACTTGAAAGGGTAGAACTTCTAAATTGCAGAAGAGGGTTTAGGTAAGAGTTCTAGCCAATGGATTCACCTGCCTTGAAAATCCATAGGAAAACCTGGTAAAACTGTATTTATGCCATTTTCTCTAGAACTGAAGCTCTTTACATAGCAATAGCAGTTAGACTTATATACCGCTTCATAGGGCTTTCAGCCCTCTCTAAGCGGTTTACAGAGTCAGCATATTGCCCCCAACAATCCGGGTCCTCATTTTACTCACCTCGGAAGGATGGAAGGCTGAGTCAACCCTGAGCCGGTGAGATTTGAACAGCCGAACTGCAGAACTGCAGTCAGCTGAAGTAGCCTGCAGTGCTGCATTTAATCACTGCGCCACTTCGGCTCCTACATAAGCCTCAGGGGCATGGTACCAGTCTCTGATTGGCACAGCCTTATTGTGGAAAGGTCTGTTTTTTGGGTCCTCAATGTAGAGAGTAATGGCATGAAAGTCTATCTTTTTGGAATATATCTTCAAGTTGTCTATAAAATCCCCTGTTCTATCACTAGAACAGTTTTATCCTATCTGATAACATAATTTGGGAAACAACTTTAAGAACTGAATATTCAGGCTGGAACTTTGAGAAGATATCACTGAATAAGGATTATCGCATTTTTTGGAGTATAAGATGCACCTCCCCCCTCTGAGGGTAAAAATCTGGGTGTGTCTTATACATTGAATACAGCATTTTTGTCTTCCGAAACTCTGCCCCCTTCACAAAAATGGACATGCATAGCCTTTAGGAGGCCTGCAAAGAGCTTCTGGGGAGGGCAAAAATGAGCAAAAAATGGATCGTTTTTTGCTTGTTTTCCCTCCCAGCCGCCACCAGCACTCCACAAGCCTCCTAAAGGCTATGCATGCCCTTTTTTTTTTTTGGCAAAAAAGGGCCCGTTTTCGTGAAAAACGGGCTGCTTCTTGCTCATTTTTGGGCTCCCCTCAGCCACCAGGAGCACTTTGCAGGCCTCTCAAACTCTCTGCATGCCCCATTTTTCACAACAAATGAGGCATGCAGAGGGTTTGGGAGATCTGCAGAGTGCAATTTACCTCTTTAAAATCTTGGTGCGTCTTATACTCCGAAAAATATGGGTATATAGAGTAATTACTACTGTTGTTAATTGTGTGTCAGTCTTGCTTTCACTGATATGGGCAACTCTTTATACATCTAGACATTTCAAGTAATGATCCGTGCAAAAATATGTTTATTCTTTAAAAAGTTGCCTCTTTGCCGTAGGCCTCACCTCAGTTGACTTCTGATCAGCAACAAAACCATGGAAGAAACACACCCATATTGAAGTCTAACCAGTGCGTAGACAAGAATACTGCTCCATTTTTGTATGTAAAAGGTAAAATATGTAAAAAGAAGGCATCTAGTAACTGAAGAATAGATTCCTTTTGCTAGCTAATAGCAACAGACTGTATTGATTTAAAAATGGCTTCTGAATGATCTATGCTTTACTGTGCAAGTCACTAACAATTTTAACCTATTGATATTTGAATTCCTTTAGGCATATGCTCTTCCACCTCAGGTGCTTCAGAAGATGCAGTGTTTTCAAACAGCCTAAATACTGACATTTTAAACTCCACACCTTTGGATGATGTGGAAATTCAGGTATGTTTACATTCAAATATTAAACACTATCTTTAAATACAGATAATGTTTCTATACCGTATTTTCACCCATATAACCCGCGGGTTATATGCGTTTTTTACCTACCCTGCATGCCCCCGCGGGGTATAAAAGTGGGTGGGGTATACAGAAAATATTTTACACAGATTAACTAAAGGGAGAGCTTGGGAGTTCGAGGAATTGGGAGGCAGCTTTACCTCGGCTCCCCGTTCTCCATCGGGGGCACGTGCAACCAGACTGGAAAGGGCTGGGGAGACTTGGCTCGGCGGCTCGGGCTCCTTTTCTCCCTTTTCCTGCTTGGGTTTTGGGACGCCTTCGTGAAAACCCCGCCCCTGGCTATGGCTTAGGCATGGTGTACAAAAACTTATTTGCATAAATCTTGACTGCAAGATTTTTGACGGGAGGCAGGAACAGGCAGGAATGGAGGAGAAGGGAAAGTGCTGAGGTCGGGGAAGGGACGGGAGGCGGGAACGGAGGAGAAAGCCTGGGCGAGCTGGGGAGGGGTTGGAGGAAGGGGAATATCTTCCCGATTCCCCCATCTCCTCGCCCGTAGAACTGAAACGAGAGCTGCCCAAATATCTCCCGGCCCTTCAGGGCTGCTGTAGCGTGGAAGAATTCCAGTGCCTGAACCGGATCGAGGAAGGGACTTACGGCGTGGTGTACAGAGCCAAAGACAAAAAAAAAAACAGATGAAATTGTGGCCTTGAAGCGATTAAAAATGGAGAAGGAAAAAGAAGGTTTTCCTATTACTTCCTTAAGAGAGATCAACACCATCCTCAAAGCTCAGCACCCAAATATTGTCACTGTTAGGGAGATTGTCGTCGGTAGCAACATGGACAAGATCTACATCGTGATGAACTACGTTGAACATGACCTCAAAAGCTTGATGGAAACCATGAAGCAGCCTTTTCTGCTAGGGGAAGTGAAAACTTTGATGATTTAATTGCTCCGAGGCGTAAAACACCTCCACGACAACTGGATTCTGCACCAGGATTTGAAAACGTCTAACCTGCTCTTGAGTCACGCTGGAATTTTAAAAGTTGGAGATTTTGGACTAGCCAGAGAATACGGTTCTCCCTTAAAGCCGTACACCCCGGTTGTCGTGACGTTATGGTACTGAGCGCCCGAGCTCTTACTCGGAGCCAAGGAATATTCCACAGCCATCGACATGTGGTCCGTGGGTTGCATCTTTGGGGAGCTGTTAACCCAGAAGCCGCTTTTCCCGGGGAAGTCCGAAATCGACCAAATTAACAAAGTTTTTAAAGACTTGGGAACGCCGAGTGAAAAAATCTGGCCGGCTTATAACGAGCTGCAAGCGGTCAAAAAAAATGAGCTTCACAGAGTACCCATACAACAACCTCCGCAAACGGTTCGGTGCCCTCCTCTCGGATCAAGGATTTGATCTCATGAATAAATTCCTGACCTACTACCCTGGGAGAAGGATCACTGCTGAAGACGGCTTAAAGCATGAATATTTCCGTGAGACCCCAGAGCCCATTGACCCCTCCATGTTTCCAACATGGCCGGCCAAAAGCGAACAACAGCGTGTGAAACGAGGCACAAGCCCGCGACCCCCAGAAGGAGGACTGGGGTACAGTCAGCTGGGTGACAATGACATTAAAGATACTTCCTTATGGCATAGTTTATACTCCTTCACTTCAGAGCGGGGCTAGGAGAGCTTTTCCTCCCACGGAGTTCAATAAAGTAGATGGAAGGGAGGGAGGAAGGGTCCCTCCCTCTTACTTTCCGCCCATTGAGATGAACCAAAGCCCTTCTTGAACAAGGAAATATTTTTCCCCAAAGAAGAAAAAATCCATATCCCCAGATATTTGTAAGAGGATTTGAGCGGATTTTCTTGTAAAAGGTTTAGGTGTTATTTAGGAAGGGTGGATGGATGGACGGATAGATGGACAGTATATCAAAGCAAGCGGCTCTGGTTCAAGAAGGGCTCTGGTTCATCTCAATGGGCGGAGGTTTTCCAACCCCTCCCCAGCTCGCCCAGGCTTTCTCCTCTGTTGCCACCTCCCGTCCCTTCCCCGATCTCAGCACGTTCCCTTCTCCTCCGTTCCCCCAACCCCTCCCCAGCTCGCCCAGGCTTTCTCCTCCGTTGCCGCCTCCCGTCCCTTCCCCGATCTCAGCACGTTCCCTTCTCCTCCGTTCCTCCAACCCCTCCCCCGCTCGCCCAGGCTTTCTCCTCTGATTGGTTTTAATGGGGAGGTCCGATGGAATAGCGCTAATGTAATGTTTGCCGGTGGCTTACTCATCGCGGGTTATATAAGAGGGCGGGGTATACGGAAAATATTTTACACGATCTTGGAAACCTGTGGGTTATTCGCGTGGGCGGGTTATTCGCGTGGGCGGGTTATTCGCGTGGGCGGGTTATTCGCGTGGGCGGGTTATATGGGTGAAAATACAGGTAATTCTGTTTTAAAATAAAAGCCTCCAAAACAAGGGAGAAGCTTCTTTTCCTCAAAAGTCAAATCGAGGTGGCTGTCAGTCTCTGTTTTGCTGCTTGCTTTCGGCTGCCATTGAAATGGGGAGGGGGGGCATTGTATTTGGGTGGGGAAGTGTCAGTACAGGAGTGACTGTAAAAAGGGAGTTGTTCTTGCCATCTACTGCGCATGTTGCAGATAGAGGATTTGCCGCCAAGGCCAACTGTCCAGCATACCAACCTGATGATGCTTTTTGAAGATGTCTCTCACATGACACCTGTGGGGTGTACGGATTGGACTATGGGATGGGGTTACCAGGGGGAAAGGGCTGGGTCACATATTGATATCTATGATTATGTGTGCTTTTGCCTCAGAACTTGCTTTGCCTAGCTGCTATCTACTTATAACCAGTAAAAGTACTCTTAATTCTGCAAAATGGAGTTGAGTGGTTTCTTTCTTGGTTACTGAGGGAGGCCGCTTACCACCTGAAGCGATTTCAAATTAATTGCTTAATATCTCTGCAGATGATGGAACATGTTGGCCATAAAAGGACTCAGAGGTTCAAGAAGGCCTCTAGGCCAAAGAGTGTCCCTGTAAATGGAAGGAAAACACCTGAAGGCAATCTTTCTACATTTGAGAAGACTGAAAAAAAGGTTTGGGCCCCTAAGGATTCATCTCTTATACTTCCTTCTTATGCGTCTATTGTCAAATCAGCATCTTTTGTGGGATGATAAGATATATTTGGAATCTCTGATAAATGGTTATTATTGGAGGATTACCTTTGTTCAGTGGCCGACATGGTGATTATCACCAGTTTAAGAAGAAAAGATTTCCCACTTGTTATCTTTCTTCACTATCATCTATTATAAGTATACATTTCCACTAGCTCAACGGGGCTTAAGATATTTTGTTCAAAATTAACTTGATCCCTACATTAAAATGCTATTAACTGTGATTTAGTAATTTGATTTCACAATTTGTGAAATAATTTTGTTTGTCACAGTGGTATGAAAGTGGCATCTTACTTTATTTAATTTTCTCTAAATTGGAGCTAAAATTCTGCCAACCTAGCAGTTCGAAAACATGTAAAAATTCAAGTAGAAAAATAGGAACCACCTTTGGTGGGAAGGTAACAGCGTTATATGAGCCTTTTGTGTTTAGTTATGCCAGCTGCATGACCACAGAGAGGTCTTCAGATAGCGCTGGCTTTTCAGGTTTGAAACAGAGATGAGCACCGCTCCCTAGAGTCGGGAATGACTAGCACATATGTGCGAGGGGAATCTTTACCTTTAAACTGGAGTGAGTAACACAATAATCCTAGGATTAACAGATAATTTTTCTTCAAGTTTAATGTTTCTCAAGATGAATTTTATTTTCACAGCTGTTTTAGTTTTTTTTTTCCTTCACTGCCACCGTAAATTCTCAGATGCTTGTTGTGGAATAACAATTCCATACCCAATGAGTAGAGGAGGCCAACAGGTACAAAGAAAAGTTTACTCTGCAATAGTAGGTAATTTAGCCATGGAAGAGTCTCCATAAACATACGTGGTGTGATGTGTCCATTTTTTATTGTTTTTGCCCGAAGTGGATAAACTTTATAATTTTTGCATACAATCTTTTAAAATGCTAATAAGTATTACTTTATTACTTTGATTTTCTTATCTGTTTAGAGATAATAGATAATTTTCTTTGAAAGCTTTTCTTTTTCTTTTTGTATGTTCGATAAACATCAGGATAATCCTGCTCTATTTTTGAGATTTTGTTTTACAAGATTCCTCATGAATTATCATGTCTTCTAACATACTTAAATTCCCCAAAATTGCAGAAAAATCTGTGTTGGCCACTAGAGGAAATAGTTTTTCTGTCTTAGTCTTACATTAGGCTTGCCTATGCTTTATTGCCTTTATTTCTTCCTCTTCCTTTTAGGTTCTTTGGTAAAATAAGTTATTTTTCCCAAATTCATTCATGTTTAATTGCTGATGATTTTTTTCCCCTCAAAGCCAACATTACTCAGAAGAGCATCATCCTTTACTGAAGCCAAGGTTGGTGGAGAAGTGAAAGAAGAAATTAAGTATCTAGATGGAAAGGTAAGGCAGTTTAGGTATATATATTTATACCTAAAGGAATGAATATATATATATATGTATATGTATATGTGTATGTGTATGTGTATGTGTATGTGTATGTGTATGTGTATGTGTATGTATGTATGTATGTATATATATATGCACACACACACACACATACATACATACATGTGTGTGTGTGTGTGTTATATTTATATATATGTATGTTTTATTTGTGCTGATAAATAAATAAAAAAATTATTTATCAGCACAAATAAAACACAAATATAACAAAGGCAACAGTAAAAATATTGGGTTTCTGTCGTGATGGACAGATATATATATATATATATATATATATATATATATATATATATATATATATATATATATATATATATATATATATATATATATATATATATATATATATATATATATATATATATATATATATATATATATATATATATATATATATAGCTGCGGCCTACTGCAAGTTCAGGGACTTAGATGAACTCTTGCTGGACAGAATTATTTGTGGTGTTAGGGACATTAGTTTACAGAGGAGGTTCCTCGCCAAAACGAACCTCACCAAGTTGACGGAAATGCTGCAGAGGCAGAGCAGCCCAAAGAGTGCATGCAAAACTGTGGAGGTGCATCACGAGACTACAGGGCCAAAAGCTTCAGACAGTGAGGACAGTATCTACCGCATGCACACTGACCTTGCGCTACCTGTGGCGGGTTTGTGGCAACCACCAGAGATCGACTTGTCGCTTCTGGGATGCCATCTGCCAGTGCTGCGAACAAAAAGGGCACATCGCCAGGGTCTGCAGAAGCGGGTTCTCTGCAGCACCAAAGCAACTGAAGGGCCAACCTGCATGCCCGAAACTGCCAAGAAGAGACTCATGGCCAAAACAGCATGGGGCAAAATCCAGCGCAACTTTACAGACCACCATTGGTCAAGCATGCATGCCACAGAATAAAAAGCTGAAAGTCACCATCCTCCTTGAGGGATCTCCATGCTCCATGGAGATTGACACAGGGTCATCACTGACCATTATGTCCTGGGCTACGCTTAAGAAGGCTGTCCCCAACTTGAGGAGGCACAAGCTGAGGGTTTCAGATCTACACCTGAGCGACTACCAGGGGAACCAAATCCCGGTTCTGGGCCAAGGCACTTTCCACTCTCCTGGGTATAAGCCTAATAGGGGATATTGTTGGGGTCCAAATTAAAAGAGATTGGAGTCCCCGCATGCTTTCCTAGACCAGTGCTGAAGATGTCCTCAAACTCCTTAAGGTATTCTTCGGTGCTCTCATCACAAACGGCGTTGATTCCGGTCACCTCCAGTCCCAGGGATTTGAACCAGTCTAAACCTAGGAGGCTCTGCAGGGCTCCGTCGACCACCATCACAGGAAGCAGTCCATCGAAGGACTTGAATTGCACTCGAAAAGTGCCTTTGTTTCCCCTGGTAGTCGCTCATGTGTAGATCTGGAACCCTCAGCTTATGCCTCCTCAAGTTGGGGACAGCCTTCTTAAGCGTAGCCCAGGACATAATGGTCTGTGATGACCCTGTGTCAATCTCCATGGAGCATGGAGATTCCTCAAGGAGGATGGTGACTCTTAGCTTTTTAGCCTGTGGCGTGTGTGCTTGATCGATGGTGGTCTGGAAAGTTGCGCCGGATTCTGCCCCAAGCTGTTTTGGCTGTGGTTGCCATGAGTCTCTTCTTGGCAGTTTCGGGCGTGCAGGTTGGCGCTTCAGTTGCTTTGGTGCTGCAGGGAACTTGCTTCTCCAGACCCTGGTGATGTGCCCTTTTTGTTCGCAACACTGGCAGATGGCATCCTGGCAGATGGCATCCCGGAACACTGGCAGATGGCATCCCGGAAGCGGTAAGCCGATCTCTGGTGGTTGCCACAGACCTGCCACAGCTGACACAAGGCGGGAAATGCGTTTCAAATTTCCACTCCGATTCTTTGCAGTCGGTGTGCATGCGGTAGATCCCATCCTCACTCTCTGAAGCTTCCGGCTCTGTAGTCTCGCGATGCATCTCCACAGTTTTGCATGCACTCTTTGGGCTGCTCTGCCTCTGCAGCATTTCCATTGACTTGGTTGAAGACTCGATTGCCCTGGCTTCATCCAGGGCAATTTGTAGAGTGAGGTTTGTTTTGGCAAGCATCCTCCTCTGTAAACTGATGTCCGGAACACCAAAAAATAATTATGTCCAGCAAGAGTTCATCTAAGTCCCTGAACTCGCAGTAGGCTGCAGCCTTCCGATGTGCGGCAACATATTGATTGATTGTTTCACCTTCCTTCTGGTTGTGGAGGTTGAACTTGTGCCTCCGCATGTATTTAGACAGTCTGGGAGCGTAGTGTGTTCGCAGCGTCTGTTATAGGACCAACCAAACAACCGACTGGATCGGCGTTGGTTCAGACAAGTCTTTAGCCATCTCGAACACATCTAGTCAGCAGTAGCTCAGGAACATTGCTTTCTTCCAGCCTTCAGATAGGCTCAGGAGGTCTTTGGCTTCAAGGAAGAATTCGAACCTCATCATATACGAGTCCCAGTGCTTGGTGGCTGGGTTGTATGGAGCTGGTGGGGCATGCGTAGTCATCTTGTCTCGGCAAGCGGATTTGAATTATCCGCTTTAAGGTGGCTGCTCGATGCTGCGCTTTGCTCCGGGCTGGATTGACTTGCTGGATTGTATTTGCTCTTTTGGTGTTTAGTTGCCTTCCAATCCCATCCTCGTCGCCAGTGGCCATTCATAGGGTGAATGGATGAGGCAGACTCAGGCTTCAGCAACAAACAGCTCTTTATTAAGTGACAACTATGTACAATCCAGCAAAGACTCTGTCTGGCAGCAGCCCTTTTAAAGGGAGCTGTCAGACCTTTCAACCAATCAGATTTGAATACTGTTCCTGCCGGAACAGAGGACCTTGGTGGAAACTACCATACTGTTTGTCAGTATGTAACAGTTGATATTTCTCCATTCCTGAAGGGGGATGTTGTACATTTACGCATTAAATAAGAAATATGAACTTTGGAAAGCAGTATTTGCTTGAACACATGGTTTTCTCTCTCTGTCTCTGTCCCTCCCTCCCCTCCCCCCTCTCTCTCAAACACACAAACAAACACACAGACACAAACCTGCTTAAGACATATACTGATATCCTAAATCATGGTTAATGGGACATAGACTACAAGAAGACATGGCACCTTTCTTCTTTCTTCAACTGTTGTGGGAGGTGGGAAGAATCAAGATCAAATCAAGAAAGTCCAGTTGCTTTTTGAAAGCACCTTTGGAACAATCATGACCTGGATGATTGAGAACCACCATAGATGTGTGTATGGTACATATGTGTGCATGTGTATGATTCATTTTCTGTCTTTATCATCCCTGTTTCAAATGTCTCCGCTCACTTTGCTCCTATATTACTTTTTGACTTTTAAGTTGGTTCAAAATATGTTCCAGCCATTTGAGCTGCAAACAGAGAAAAGCAGTGTGGGTACTAGTAAATATATAATATGGATCAGAGAAGCTGCAGGTGAAGAAAGAGCTGATGCTGTTTTAAGATAAAAGATGTAGGAGCTTTCAATTTGGGTATCAGGACAAAACAATTTGCTTCAGGACAATGCAATTTGCTGGATAAAATGGAACTGTCTTTTATAAATATCCTTAATTTGAGGTTGTACCAGGCATGCTGGGCAGTTAGTTTCATTTGGCACCTCTTTTGAAAAATTTATTTGCCGGAAGTGTGTTCCCCATCTGCTCTCCGAGAGGTCTTGCATAATCTCCTAGGTGCTCCTTCTTCCCATACAGCTGGTTTGGGTACGATGGGGGTCACATAATGCGAAAATTAAACTATTACAGGCATATGTCTGTGCCATATGGCAATTCATCAACGTGCAAATTGGAGCACCCCATGCAGGACTGACGGTCTCCAAGGAGATGCTGATTATGTTGACTTGTAGAGAAATTGAATTTATAATGCAATTTGTGCCAGACGTGAATCTCATAAAAACAGCATTTGTGACTGGCAGCAGGATTCTTTCTCTCTTTAAAGAAACCTTGAGATTGCTGCTTGTACATTAATTGAAAGTTATTGAAATTTAGCTTTGCAGAATGCTGCATGTTACGTCTGTCCCAAAAACAGTTGGAGCAAGGAAGGAAATGCATCTGTAACACAGGGCAGCATCATAAAAGCAGCTCAAATATAACAGGAATAACAGGTCAAATATAACCCTTTATACAAAGCTTTATAATAAAAGTTACATATAAATAATTATGATTAGTGTTGTGGCCCAACAGCGGCCGGCTGAGCTGTTGATGGAATCTGACAGCAGTGAACACTATGGGACTGCCCTGAGGCTGAGGAAGACAGAGCAGGGACTAGAGAGACCTGTTGGCCACCAGATGGCATCTGAGTCAGGGAGCAGTGAGGAAGAACAGAGGGAGGCTGTCCCTGACATACGTATGCATAGGGTTGAGAGGAGGAGGAGGAGGGAGCAGCTTTGGAAAAAGGCTCACAGAAAGAAATAGGAACAGGTGGCTACTGATTGGCCCCTCCCGGAGAGCTTATAGGTGGGGCAATGGGAGGGGAATTTTGCAGGAAACAACAGTTTACTAATCCAGGCGTAGTGAAAGATTGGGAGAATTTCGTGAATTCAAGCCTTGTTTTCATAGAGATAATTTTCTAAGCTCCTAGCCAAGGGGTTGCTTATCTCCCTCCTTAGTTGTGGCAGACAGCCAAGTCTACGTCAGTATATATTAGAAGCTTGGGACAGAACAATTATAGAACCTAATGGACTTGCAACTCTATATTGGCTTTATAATAACGTGTATGTGTGAATGTATGTGTGTGTGTATGTGTGTGTATGTGTGTGTGTATGTGTGTGTGTATGTGTGTGTGTGTATATGTATGTATGTATCTCCTATAGAGTTTGTGGGAGTGTAGCCAATGTAGATGCTGAGATTTTGTTACTATTATTTTTGGATTTGTTTATATATTTTAAGCAATTTACTGTATATAGCTGCACATCTTTCAAGAGTGAATCTAGAGAGCACACAGAGTATTAAAACAGAAAAGCCCTGCAAACTCCTTAACAACATAATATACATGATAAAGCATCCACAATAATAATCCAAAATAGTAATAAGCACCATCTATTTTCAATCAATAAAGACCAAAGGAAACAGAGCCACCAGCAGGGCAGGTTTAGCCTCATGACTCAAGGGGCTGAGGAATCATCTAGGTATTTAGGCCCCTTCCCCACCATCCTTTTTCTTGCTTTGTAGAAATACTCAGAGGAAAATATTCAATGAGTTTGAGTTGAGTGTTGCAAGATTTGAGCAAAAATCCTTTGAGCGGGTGTGCAACCTAGCTTCCGTTCTCACAAGACTCTCTGGGAGTTGAGTGGCATATAAATGTAATAAATTATGATGAAAAATACTATCACTTTCATGAAGGTGGATTTGTTTCCCTTTCTTTACTTGTTTTGCAAAGGGAAGATGTTTTCATGATAGAAATACTAGCAACTTTTTTCCCACCCAGAAGTGCAATTACAAAACATGTGAAAGGGTTCCAATATCATTTGATATTTTTTTTAAAGTTGGGGCTAAGAAAAGTTTATCCCAGTTTGAGTGGAATTTTATTTGCTTCCTGCTGCCATATTTTGATTGGCCCCAAATAGTGCATTTTTTTTTTACTTTGAGAATAGATGTAGGTAGCACAACATTAACACTCTATCAGCTTCCAGATGGAGGGCTTCCGTTTTGCCAGTCACAAGGCCTTGCACAAGAGTTACATTTTATTTTCCCCCTGGACAATTTTTTTTAATGGGAAGGAAAATGATAGAGGAATGTTGGAAACAGGTGATACAAATAGAGAAGGATACCTTCTTGGCCTTCCTGTAAAATTTTGTCAGGATGATTGCAGCATAGAAATACTGTAAATGAATGAAAGAGAATTTATAAATGAATTTATGTACATGTGAATAACGAGTTGTGGCTGTCCATACAAGAAAGGATGCATGTGTATTCTCAAACATCTGGTCTTTGCTTCAAAGGTGAAGCAGCTGTTCACCGATGGACGCAGAATTACTACATACCCCAATGGTACAAAGATGGAAATTAGTACTGATAAAAAGACAGTGACTGTTACTTTTTACAATGGCGATATTAAAAAGATCTTAGCAGATCAGACAGTGGTGAGTATGTTTGTTTCCATCGCTCTGCTTTAAAGCTACAGTTTTACCAACGGACTCTGATTTCTGAATGATTAATCTTGAGAAAAAAGGAGGTAAATAGGAGGCTGTGTCATTTCGTTGCAGCAAAATATGAACACATTTATTTCAGCATATAATTCCATAGTCTTCCCATTTCAATAATGCATAAGGCTAAAACATCTGAAGAATGGTTGCAGGAATTGGGCATGTCTAGTTTAATGAAATGAAGGACTAGGGGCGCCATGATAGCAGCGTCCCAATATCTAAAGGGCTGCCACAAAGAAGAGGAGAGTCGATCTATTCTCCAAAGCACCTGAAGGCAGTATAAGAAGCAATGGATGGAAACTAATCAAGGAGAGAACCAACCTAGAACTAAGAAATTGCCTGACAGTTAGAATAATTAATTAGTGGAATGATTTGCCTTCAGAAGTTGTGGATGTTCTAACAGTGGATATTTTAAAGAAGAGATTGGACAACCATTTGTCTGGAATGGTATGGGGGTCTCCTGCTTGAGCAGAGGGTTGCCCTGAAGACCTCCAAGGTCCCTTCCAACTCTGTTATTCTGTTATAACAAGAGTGTTACTAGACTCTAGAGCAGTGTTTCTCAACCTTGGCCACTTGAAGATATCTGGACTTCAACTCCCAGAATTCCCCAGCCAGCGAATGCTCTAGAGTGTTATTTTGCCTTGGCTGATCATGGGAAAGTTCATAAAGAAGTCTAACTTAATGAAACCCTTGAACAACCTTGAATAATATAGTAAAGGTAGACCAATTTCAGGCTTGCAGAATGTGTGTATTTTTAAATTCATTTAACACCAAGCTGGAGCTTAGTGCAAGAGTCAAATAATTAAAATTAAGAAATTTCAAGAACCAGTAGCCCGTGAATACAGGAATTTCTTTCAATTAGCAGACCTGAATGCAACTCACAGCATTTCTATATTTGCCAGTCTATTTGGCATTCTGTAAGCCTTTTTAAAAAAATATTTTGGTTAGTGCAGGTAGTTCTGACTTCATTACCATAAATGGGACTGGCAATTCTATTGCTAAGCTACAGGGCCATTAAGTGAGATTTCATGTGACTGTGGTGCAATTTTATTGCTGGCTTCTCCACTGTTTCTTCTTGTCAGAAGCTGACTGTGAAATCTGCAAATAGTGATTATATGACTATGGGACACTATGATGGTCATAAACACCCATTGGTTTCAAAATGCTGGATTCTTGCTCCAATGACCATGAGTAGCTGCAATGTCATAAGTGCGAGGACCAGTCATAAAGTTACTTTTTCAATAGATTTGTAACTTTGAACAGTTGCTGAACAGGGCAGTCATCAAGCAAGGACTACCCGTGTAATGTTTGGGTCAGGATCATTTTGTGACTTCTCTTGTTAAGTCCTTTAAAATAGGAAATCCCTGCTGATTTGTTTTAAACAATTCAGAGAGCTCCTGCTAGCATCAACTCAACCTCCGGGCCATCTTTGCTGTTCAAACCATCAGTCTTCCCAGAGTGCCTGAAGATATATTTAAAAATGGAATTGCAGACATCAGCCCTAGCTACAGACAGTCTGGAGGGCCTGAGGTTGAGAAAATGTTCTTGAGGGATGCTATTATATACAGAGCATTTTAGCATCTGCATTTTGATTAGACTGCTGAGGAATACTGGGATCAGCTGCTGTATTAATATTGTATTTGTGTTTGCATATGCATACAAAGTACTTGAATTGAAAAACATAGTGGTTCCTTCTCTTCCTTCCCCACCCCACCCCCACTCCTAAACATTGCTGTTGTTAGTTGTGAAGTTGTGTCTTGACCCATTGCAACCCCATGGACAACGTTCCTCCCGGCCTTCCTGTCCCCTGCCATCCTTTGAAGTCCATTTAAGCTCATGCCTACTGCTTCGGGGACTCCATCCAGCCACCTCATTCTCTTTCTTTCCCTTCTTCTTTTGTCCTCAATCTTTCCCAGCATTAGGCTCTTCTCCAGTGAGTCCTTCCTTCTCATTAGGTGGCCAAAGTATTTGAGTTTCATCTTCAGGATCTAGCCTTCTAAAGAGCAGTCAGGGTTGGTCTCTTCTAGGACTGACCAGTTTGATCACCTTGCAGTCCAAGGGACTCGCAGGAGTCATCCTAAAAGAGGGTGAAAGTATAGTCTGAAATGTAATATTACAAACAGTGTATATTGTCTGTACTGTTTCCTGTTTGTTGCAAGGAAGCAAATTGTTGGGAGACAGAAGCAGATTTCCCCCCCCCCTTGTTTTCCTCCCCAAAATTTAGGTGCGTCTTATACTTTGGAGCGTCTTATACTATGAAAAATATGATACTTTTGTCACAAAGATATTAAATAAAAGGAAAAGTTTTATTTAAAATATATCTGGGAGAAGAGATGGTAAGCAACCAAGATTTGTTCCCTCTTTTTCAGATTTATTACTATGGAGATGCACAGACAAGCAGGACTATTTATCCAGATGGCTTGGAGGTGCTGCAGTTTCCGAATGATCAGATTGGTATGTGATGTTGGCATATTAAGTTTTAAACCAACTTCTTCAGCAATGTTAGGTGGTAGATAATAGACTACTCTTCCCTATTTAGATTTGTTGGACTACATCCTACATGATCCTAAACTACTTTGGCCATTGAAACTACACTTCAACACATCCACAGTTGATACAGATAGCAATATAACTTCAGATTAAAAGTTACATGCTTTTGTACCACTTTCCTTATGAAATGGCCACCAAAATAGACTCTGAAGACCTGTGTAGACCAGGGGTGAAATCCTCCCGATTCAGCCCAGTTTGGCCAAACTGGTAGGGATAATTGACGTTGGTTCTGTGAACCGGTAGGAAAAAAAAAAGCTTCCGATTGCGCAGATCAGCTGTGAGCCGTGCGATCATCAGAACTTCTTTTTTCCACCTTTTAAAGCATTTTTATCCTGCCTATTCACCTGAACTGGCAGGACAAAAATGCTTTAAAAAGTGAAAAAAAGTTGGTCACGCCCACCCAGTTACGTGGCACCACCAAGCCATGCCCACAGATTTCACCATTGGTGTAGACCATGAAACATAATGGCTTAATAGAGGCAACGTATTTTTCATGTATTATATTAACTTCCTTATTGCCCTTCAATAGAGATTTTTTGGGCTGTTCACAGTAAGCAGATCTGTCTGGAGCAGGAGACACAGTTTGTATTATCAATCCACAGTGGTATGCTAGCTGTATTAGAATCAGCAGAAACATTTTATTATAAATGAAGGTTTATAATTTATTGTATTTAAACAGATAGATAGGTAGGTAGGTATGTAGGTAGGCAGGAGGCAGGCAGGCAGGCAGGCAGATTTTCTGCAGGTTTCTTTTATAGGAAAGTAAAAATTATGACATTACGTCAGAAACTGACATTTTTTAAAAGTGGCACATTGTTTCTTTTGTTTGAAGCAAATGATCATGCACATTGTCACAACTGCAAAGTAGACAGGTCTATCGGGAATAAGATTATAGTTTTCATTATCAATCCTTAGTGATATGCTGGCTGTATTAAAATCAGCAGAAATTTACTCATTGTCTTCAGAAAAAGAAAGTACATTTATAAGTCATATTTAAACAGAAACATGTCTAACAAATAACAGAATTGGAAGGGACATTATACGGAAAACCCTATAACCGGGATGGCGAACCTATGGCATGCGTGCCACAGGTGGCACGCAGAGCCATTTATCAGGGCATGAGAGGCATTGCCTGCTGGCCAGCTGAGTTCAGCCATTTTTAAAGCCATTTTTCACCCTCCCCAGGCTCCAGAGGCTTTATCGGAGCCTGGGGAGGGTGAAAACAGCCGCCCCCCCCGAGGCCCTCCGGAGGCTTCAGGAGCTCCCCTGAAGCTTCCGGAGCACAAAAAATCTGGCCCAAAGGCAAACCGGACTTTCGGGAACAGACTTCCAGTTTCCTCATAGGGCCGGTTTAAGCCCTCCGGAGCCTTCAGGGGCCTTCAGGAGCTTCCCTGAAGCCTCTGGAACACAAAAAATCGGCCCTAAGGGCAAAACAGAAGTTTGGGAACAGACTTCCAGTTTGGTTGTAAGGCTGTTTTTAGTTCCCCAGAGCCTTCAGAGAAGCATCCTGAAGGTCCCTGAAGGCTCTGGAGGACTAAAAATGGCCCTATGAGCAAACCTCTTGGGGGGGTGGGGAAGGCTGTTTTCGCCAATGGAGCCTGGGGAGGACAAAAAAAAGCATGCAAAAAATGGGGGAGTCACACCTGTCATGCGCACATGCACGCTGGGGGGTTGTGCATTGCATTATGGGTGTGGCACATCCGCACACGACCACCCCTGCGCTCCCCCCCTTATGGCACACAAGCAAAAAAAGGTTCACCATCGCTGCCCTATAACATTTCAGACAAATGGTTGCCTAATCTCGTCTTAAACACCACCAAAGTTGGAGCCTTCATCTATTGTATGTAGCCTTACATTTGGAAGGCATTTTTTTGGAAGTGTGATTGTAAAATATTATTAGGTTGTATTTTTTTTTCCCAGTGGAGAATTGCATTTTACGATATATGGTTACATGCATTATGTATAATAGCGTGCTACTATATTACAACATTGATTTTTTGTACATATTCTACTCATCTGTTTTCTGCTTGGGAAATAATATATGTAAACTACCTTCCCTTAATTAGGAAGATGAGGCTTCAGCAGGTTTAGAATTTAAATGGGCCACCATTCCAACACAAGAAAATTGTTGTCGTCTGCTATTGTTAGATCACTATATATAAAACAGCCATCTGTGTGTATTTTATTCATAATGCAATTTAGACCAGGGCAATTTAGTTTACAGGGAATTTTGAATGATGCCCTTTTTGACAGAAAAGTATCATCCTGATGGTACTGAAGAGATCATCTTTCCGAACCAGACAGTGAAACGTCGCTATGGTGGAGGTTTTGAGGAAACCATTTTCCCAGATGGCACGGTGGTTAAAGTAGAAAAGTAAGTAATTACAGAGATCACAGCGTTCCATGTGCCTTCAGCATTTAGTCATGCTGACCATATGACCACGGAGATGTCTTTGGACAGCGGTTATTGGGCTTTGAAACGGAGATGAGCACCGCCCCCTAGAGTCAGGAAAGACTAGCACATATGTGCGAGGGGAACCTTTACCTTACAGAGGTATAGACTGGACACAGAAGACAATGGTACTGACTTGAAATGAATGTGGACATTGGTAGGCAAATCCATTGTTTGTTATGGGGTATTTTTTGCTGGAAATTGGAAGCAAATGGTGCTTTCTGGCAAAAGCGTTGTAAATCACAGTCATATGATCAGAGGGCTCTGCAAATGGCTTGTAAATGCAGGCTGGTTGCTACGCGCCCAAAATGCAGTCCTGTGATCGCAGGGAGATGATGTCAGAATTTCAAAATGGTGTCATAAGTAGTTTTGGGGAAGGGTTTGATATAATTTCAAACGGTCATTAAGAGACCTGTCATAGATTGAGACTACATGCATAAACTATTCTTGACTTTAAGGCTAGGTAGAACCTGTGCTTTGTTTCTGTTACACTTTTTCTGAGGAACCCTAGTTAATCTCCGTTAAATAAAATATCCTTGTCTGATAGCTATCTGGCTTACTGACTGTCTTACTAAACTTATAAAAGATGCTTATTCCTGGGGTCAGGAATTCCTTGTCTTTGCACTGGGCAAATGCTTTGACTCTTAAGCGCTTTAGTTTAGTTTAGTTTAGTTGAAGTTTAAGTTTAGTTTTAGCTTAAACTTAAACGAAATTAAATGCCATCTTCAGTGTACATTATAACTATAAAAGTAAAAACCTGATATGAACCCATATTATTTTGAAGATATTAGTTTGAGCACATGTGATTTATTTTCTTTACAGAAATGGAGATAAAACCATTCACTTTCATAATGGGCAAAAGGAAATCCAAACTGCTGGGTCGAAAAGAAGAGAGTACCCTGACGGTACTATAAGGACTGTATATGCTAATGGCCAGTGGGAAACCAATAACGTTGCTGAACGGGTCCCAATGCCGAATGACAAGGAAGCGCTTATTCTCAACGAATGACTCATTCTCCTAAATGGAGGCCTTACAACGCTGCTGAGTTGTAAAACCTTGCAGTTTTTTTCCGAAAGCCTTCTACCAGCATTAAAATTCAAAATGTAAGCGATGCAAATAGAATACGGGTTTGCTGTAAATTAATGTAAACAGTGACATAATCAGCATTTTTTTAAAAAAAAGATCTTATAGTGATGTTCAATATGAATTTATTTTTGAAAGAGTGGTGAAAAAAAAAGGTTGCTCCCATCTGCCTGAAGTGGAAAGGAATTCTGGAATCATGGTGAAAGACTGCAGGCCCCATTAGCTTTTGTTTGAGCTGTGAGAAGTTGTGAGGAAGAATCAAGAACCTCTATAACTCTAAAATCATAGAAGTAATATGGTATATTCTAAATGGACCGCCATAGTGCCCTAGAAGTGGAGCCCTCCCCTCATAATCTAGCAGTGTTTCTCAACCTTGGCCACTTGAAGATGTCCGGACTTCAACTCCCAGAATTCCCCAGCCAGAATGCTGGCTGGGGAATTCTGGGAGTTGAAGTCCGGACATCTTCAAGTGGCCAAGGTTGAGAAACACTGATTCTAGAGGCTGTGAGTTCGATCCTACATAGCGGCAGATATTTCTCGCTTTGGGCACAATGAATCTGCTGTGAACTCTACAGACACATCAGGAAGGGCATGCAGCTATAAACGCTCACCTCCAATCAGTTGCCCCAAGTTTACTCCAATGCAAGGGATTACAGGGTCGTTAAAAGAAAAAAAAACAGTATATTCTAATTAATCAGTCACAACGACCTCTAGCTTGTGGAACACATTGTGGTGATGTCAGAAATTGACACAGATGCAATAACGTCATCACACATAGCTGCATCCAGAGGCCTGATGGAAATACATAAGCTGTAGAGTTTGGGGTGAAGGTGTTGCGAATCTTTTGTCATTTGTTGCACTCCTGTGTGGATCATCATAATTTTTATCATGCAAGTTTGAATGCTTGTACTCATCTGTAGCCTTTTGTATGTGGCAAAGGAAAATGTTTTTATTTTTTTAATGTAAACTATCTTTTCTAAAATATCACCAGTTTTGAGATGATCAACATCACCTTCCCAGGATCTGAGTTTTGAGATTTCTGTGATTAGCTGAGCCATTATTTGCTAAGCCAGGGTTTGTTGAATTAGTCATAACTGACTGGATTCTCACAACATGCCAAGCCATAAACAGTGATTTACAAATCACAATGAGATCAAGCTAACATTCATACTATATTGTTGTGTGCAATGAGGCCAGAAAATACATCCTTTAGCCAGGGAGGCTGTGGCAATGCCTCTTAAAACGTGTGAAAAGACAGCAATAAAAATAGATATATCTGGAGCTAGAAGGGCTAGTAGTTAGGTGGAAATGACTACATGCACCAATCAAGTAGTTGCTGAATGAAAAAGCTGTTTTGTATATAACAGGAAGGTAAAAGTCATCCTTGAATTACAACCATTTGTTTAGCAACTATTTAAAGATAAATGGCACTAAAAAAAAGTGAGTTACAACCCGTCCTTGCACTTATGTCTGTCATAGAATCCTCACAGTCGTGTGATCTAAATTTGGGTGCTTGTACTATCCCTGGGTCTTTCAATTGCCATTAGCAACTTTCCCAGCCAACAACTGATGACCAAAGTCAATGGGAGAAGTTGAACTCACCTAATAACTTCACAATTCACTTAACACTTACAGGGATTCACTTAATCATTGCAAAATAAATTGTATAATCAGGCACAACTGACTTACCCACTGCCTTGCCTAGCAATATGCTGTGCCCCGCCGGCGTCCAGTGGAGCTGGCAGCAATCAGACAGTGAGGAGGTTGGGGAGGAACATGGGCCAATCCTGGAGGCTGAGGAAAGCTCATACCAGGGCTCTGCGTCGGAGGCGGAGAGGGAACTAGACAGCAGTGAGGCAGAGGAACAGCTGGAGCCTGTTCCCAGTGTGCCCATGCACAGAGCTGCCAGAAGATAAGAACAACTAAGAAAGCAGGGTTGACTTGGGAGTAAAGGCATACCTTGGAGGTGATTTGCCCCTCCCATAGGAAACAAAAGGGGAGTGAACAGGGAGAGGGCTTTTGTGGGAAACAATTTGTTCCTTTGGTCGTTTCAAGAGTAGAAAGTTCTGTTTGTGACTATATGAGACTCTGTGCCAAGTGTTGCCTTGCCCTGCATTTGGAAACTAGTTATCTGACAGCTTGCCAAGTGAGATAAGGTTCGTGTTGATAAGCATTCCTCTGAAAGACTGTTTGCCAAGCCTCGCTGACTGTGAATGAAAGGAATTCACAGTCATGTAAATAAGTGGTTTTGCCGGGACCAAGACACTGATTCATGCTTTTTAGGAAGCCTAGGTCAGACCACACAATGGAAATTCTGTCATACAGTGGTGTCAGACATCAAGGTCTATCTATAGTTTTTACCCTCCCCTCTTTCCAAAAGGTAGTAAAAAATTTGAATTTCACCACTAGTTTTAATATTATGAGCTTTCATTTTATACTCAGCTTGTAAGTGCGTGTGTGGAAAAAAAAACCATGTTACAGAAATGCCATAGGTGCTCCAGCGAAATGAAATCTGGATAAACATTTGCATCCAGAGAGGTTTCACTCATCAGGAGTGCATATCCGTAATATTTTTCAGCTGTGTGAAGAAATTCAGGTACTAAGATGTGTAAATTTCAGGAGCTCTGTGTCCAAGTCTCCCTGTCATTCAACTGTCTTTGTATTTGTTTGTTTCCCTAGTATACATCTTTTTCCAAGTTGGTGATTTTTAGAAGTGTTGGAGTATAATGAGTATTATCTCTGTTTGCATGGCAAAGAATCAGTGGTTTGTAGTCCAATGACCTCATATAGAGGGTTCTGAGTTTGGGAAGGCTCACCTGGTGTCACATCTTGTGTTTGGATCCTGTGTGGTCCTTCAGTGACAGGATGAATGTGTGGATGAGCATGTCTATGTTAGACCACAGAAAAGAATTCTGTATTTTTGACATGTTCATGGGAAACAGGCTATTTGACCTTGTTTTTACTTCTGTAATTTTGATGCTGAACTTGAATGCAAATTGAAAGTGACCAAAAGTCTTTTTACAATTAAACAATGATATGTTAATACAAGCGATACTACTTGTTTGTACTGTTTATTGATTCAAATGCCACAATCTGAATAAATTGGTTAATATTGTATCTCTGTTGTTTCCATTATTTGTATAACTATAATAACAATATTTTGAAAGAGGTCATTGCAAATTCCCCAACATTTGCACTTATATCGAGAAGAGAATTGTTTCAAAAGAAAAAAAAAGGGAAGAAAATTTGGAAGTATATAGGAAAAACTTCCAAAATTTCCCTCCTGCTAGATGTATTAGATTCTACTGATTTTATTGTCTGAGAAATTATAAGTCTTGGTTTGGTACATCTGGTGGTCACAAGGTTGAGGAAGTCTAGTATAGGAATGGCACACATTATATTTTTTTTATCAGCTTTCAAGTTCTTTCATCAAAAAGAGTATAGAATTGCTCCAACCATTTGTCTACTGGTTAACTAAAGCTTTATTTAATTTTTGATATTCTGGTTGTAATTCTTTACTTATTAATTTATGGATTTCCTGTATTACACTTTTGACATTCATTCCATTCTTCGACGCTTCAAGTGCTGCATCATTGAAAGGAAATATAAGGATAAAATCACCTACACGGGGGAATGGCCGTCTGTCTTTATCTGAGAGAAAATAAGGAGGAATAGTTGGCTTGTGGGTGTAGAACTCTAGTGAGTTAAACCAATGTGTGGACTGCACAGACTCACATACTGAATGACTAGTTCTTAACATCTGTCTGCTTTTGGATAATGGCTTTGATTGGATAGGAGTTTGGGGCATGTTCAACTTTTCACGTAATTGTGAAGTCAACGTTTTACGAGGATATGCACTAACTGTTCTGCCATAGGTGGGGGTTCTTTTATTGATCTGTAAACACGATGGAGAAGGGGAAGTTGTTGCTGATTTGATTCCTTTCCCACACTTCAGGAAATCCAGTGGGACCTCTGACTGGGTTGTCAGCATATATTGTGATTGGCTGAAGCATGAAAGCCTCCGATTGGTCCCTCTGCTTTTTCTTAGAGTATCAGCTTCCTTGTAGTTCAACAAGTCGACAATGTCATGGAGCAACTTCCTTTTGACAATGACATCACTGGCACAGTCTAAACGCAGGCCTGGGCTGTGGTTTACTTCTAGAAGCCAGGGTTTCAATTTCTCATCAACCAAAATGTCAAACCCGAAGAGCTCAAAGCAGTTGGAAGTGAATGGTACTGAAGTGGTGATGGCCAACAAAGTTAGAATGACTATATGGTTGATTCTTTTCCACAGGAGCAGGTCATCAAAACCGCAGCTCCGTAAATAGGCACGAAATCTGCTAAAAGTCCATTTGCATCCAGAGCCAATGACTTCTTTGTCCTTTCTGTATGATGGTCCAAACTTGTTGATGCTTGTATTTGTCAAGTGAGCATAAATGTTATCAAGGGATCTAAGGTCAAACTTCTCTGTTGCAAACCTCACCAGTCCTTCTTCATATATATAAATTGTAAGGGGATAAAAACTTGTAACACAAACATAAATACGGAGGTCCCATTTGTATCCGGAAATAAGCAAAGGGTTACTGATATACTTTTGCACAATTACCATGCAGTCATAAACAAAATCTTTAATGTCTTGAAAAATGAGGATGCCTCTCCCGCGAGACCTGTCAACCGGCTTGCAGATCCAATAACTCAACTTTTTCCCTGGAATTTGCCTCTCCTTGGAGTACTCAGTTATAAATTTTATATAGTCATTGGGCATGATGAAAGCCACTGGACTGAACTCATAAAGGGTGGTCCCATAAATTCCCTTCATGCGTTTCAGATGTCTTGCCAAATAATCTTTCCGAGTGATTCTGATGGTTTCTGGATGGTGATTGAGTCTCTGCCATGGTTTGACGCTCTGGTGTTCTGTCATCCGGAAAGGGCAATTCCTCCAGTACAAGTTCCAGTCTTCATTATCTTGCTCATGCTCATCATATTCAATCCAACCACGTTCCAATAAAATTTCACGGACTAGTGAAGGCACGCTAGAATGGAGCCGGAACACTAGTGGCCTGGTGCTGCCTCCAGGCTCAACTTGTTTTGCTGTTGTAGAACTCTTACTTTCTAAAAATATAAATAGGGGCAGATAGTAGGGCAGCAACAATTCATTCAATTGATGTGAATGATGATATCACAAAAGAAATGCGATTGCTATCTATTGCTAGCTCATATTTTCTAGGCCAGGGGTCTGCTATCTTGGCAACTTTAAGACTTTGTGGACTTCAACTCCCAGAATTCCTCAGGTGACTGAGAGTTAAAAGTCCACAAGTCTTGAAAAATGCCAAGTTTGGAGCCCCTGTTCTAGGCTAAAAAATAATAATAGATGCTCTATAAACCTGCTCTATCAGGGAAAGTTCTTTCAGTCCAGATGGAAAATTAATCTCTATCTTTAACATTAAGTGGGATAAAGGAAACAATTCGACCATAAAAGCTCTGAAACTAGAACAAATTGTGAGCAACTTAAGTCCATATTTTATTCTTAAACTCTTGATTTTTTTCCAGCCTAACCGGCTTTACTTGGATAATTGAAACCTGAGGCATATTTATAAACCAGGTCACTTATTCAAATTCCTCTCCTACCTGTCTGTGCCAAATGGAAGTCTAAATATTTTACTGTTGTTACAATGTGAGGTCTCTATTAATTGAAATCAAAAGAATATCTTGTCCAACATTCTAATATATAATCAGCATTCAATATAGTCAGCCAAATGCATACAAACAGGACATGTATTCATTAGGGCCATTCTGTTAATATTCCCCAGGGGCTAGTATTAAGAGGCCTACTGCTCCTAATCCTGTTAATTATCACATGCCTATCATGACCAGCAACTATGAATAATAACAATAACTTTTGATTTAAGAACCTGAATCATAAACTTTACTTGTCTTCATCAAGTTTGGACCGTATTTTTCAGAGTATAAGACACACCTTTTTCCCTCAAAAAAGAGGCTGAAAATCTGGGTGTGTCTTATACACTGAATGCAGCATTTTTTGCCTCCTGAAACCCTGCCCCTTCACCAAAATGGCCGTTCATAGCTTTTAGGAGGCTTATAGAGTGCTCCTGGGGGCTGGGGAGGACATAAATAAGTAAAAAACCCGTTTTTTGCTCAATTTTGCCCCCCACCCCCAGAAGCAGTTTATAAGCCTCTTAAAGGCTATCCGTGCCCCTTTTTTTGAAGAAAAAAAACGGGCCCGTTTTTGTGAAAAGTGAGCCATTTTTGGGAGGTTTGCAGAGTGCAAAAGCTTTTTAAAAAAAATTGCCTCCTCAAAACATTGGTGCATCTTATACTCCAGAAAATATGGTAATTCCATTCTTCACACTGATATACAGGTAGTCCTCACCGGGAGTGAAATTCAGCAGGTTCTGACAGGTTCTGGAGAACCAGTGATGGAAATTTTGAGTAGTTCAGAGAACTGGCAAATACCATCTCTAGCTGGCCCAGAGTGGGAATGGAAATTTTGCAATATCCTTCCCCTGTCACATCCACTAAGCCACGCTCACAAAACTGGTAGTTAAAATTTTTACTGGTCCTCACTTAGTTATCACAATTGGGACTGATAATTCTATTGCTAAGCAACATGATTCTTAAATGAGATACCACATGACTTCAATTTTGATTTTACTACCCACTTCTCCATTGACTCTGTTTGTAGGAAACTGGATCATGAATTCATGAGGACACTGTGGCAGTTGTAAGTGTGAGGGCCTCTGGTAAAGTCACCTTCAATGCACTTGTAATTTCAGATAGTTGCTAAATAGTTTCTGATTAAGTGAGGACTAGTTATACCTATATTATTTTTCAGACAACACTTTTCTTAACAAAATAGTATTGCTATATTTCAAATAATGGTTCCTATTGACTAGTTCATTAAAAGCAATATTTGGCGGGGGGAGGGGGGAGACATAATTTCCCAGATTTGTGTCCTATAAGTATAATTTGACTTCATGTCTAAAATTCCCAGCCATAGTTACTGGAATTCGGGGTCGGCTACATTTAGAACTAAAGTTTGCTTGGTAATGAATATTGAAAATGTCAATAAGCACACTGATTCCCTTTCATTAACAAAAGCCAAGTGAAAGGCAGTAAGAAGAAACCCAGAATTTAAAACTCCAGAGAATGTGGCTTCTTCTGTTGACATAAAACGTAAGACATAAAACAACAAGCTGGGTAGATCAGCTTCATCTTGGCTGACATAAAGATGCTAATTGGTCTAATACTTTAATAGTTTTCTGCTGGGGTCAATTATGGAAGCCCACTACAACCAGAAGGAAAGATTACAACAAGATAGGGAAGATTTACTTCTATCTATTGCTATAATCTATCCTTGATTTAAACTGTAATTTGAGTCATATCTGTTACATCCAGCGACATTATCCGAAGTGTGAAGTTTGCTCTAAGGGTACATCTATATTACACAGTGAAACAAAAATATTCTATTATTAAACTATTCCAGTACTAATCCTGGTTGTCAGAGCAGGTGCAGCAGCCTAGTATAGGTTATCCAACAGCAAAACAAACATCTCTACCAGCTTCTACATTTGCTATTGGAATCCTCATGGTTTAAAGTGCTTGCAACTGATCCTTGCATATTTGCTCAAATCACATGTATGTTCAACTGAGTTCATATTTGTAAGAATTCCAATGTAAGCCTAGAATTGGAACTTTAGGATAACGTTCCAGCAGGCTGACTGGTATCTTTCAGTCATATCTGTCAGAACTACATTAGTGTATGATGACGCTGCTCAACAAAAATAAATATATGTGTAGTGTCTAGGTCAGTTTTCTTGCTACTATATAGGTAATCCTTGCTTGATCACCATTCCTTTAGCAACCATTTGAAGTTACAACAGTGCTGGATGAGCAGGCTTATGGCCAGACCTTGAAGTTGCAACAGCACCACAACTATTACAAAATTTGCATCATCCTGCAGTCATGCGAACACCATTTGTGACTTTTCATTACTGACTTCCAGGAGCAAAATCAATGGGGAAGACAGTAAGAATTTGCCAATGGTAACTGCATAATTTTTTGTCTAACCCAGGGGTGTAAAACTCATGTCGTCATGAGGCAAAAGGGGGAAAAGTCAAGTGATGTATCGGGACTTTCCCCCCTTTTGCTAAACCGGCCATGGGTGTGGCCAGTGTATGATGCATCTGGCCCATGTGCTGGAAGTTTGACAGCCCTGGTCTAACCACTCATGATTCACCTAACAACCCACAACTGAAGCTGCAGTGACATCACACTTTATGACTATGCTGCTTAACATCAGATTTGCTGATTTCAATTACTGTTGTTAACTGAGGACTACCTGTTTATCTACATTAGATACAAAACAAATGCTCTGTCTATAGGCATAACTTGTTATGTGTTTTTGTATCAAATATTTGTTTGATAGAAATGAAATGTTAAAACTAAATAAATCCAAAATACCTTTCCTTGGGCTTATTGGTTCAGCAGGATTTTCAGTACTGTAAATATGTAAAAGTAAATGATTATCTGTCAATATCTGATAGTAAAAAATGTGTAACATATTCAGATCAACCTAATAAATGGGAATCACCTGGTACCTTATGGGGACTGAAAGAGCTTTAGGTGTAGTAGAGATATATCGCTATTATATCTCTGTTCTGAAGGTAGGAAACATCAAATTGTATAAAACAAAAACAACTTTATTAGCATCAATAATTAATTGACTGATTATGTGCCATTAAATAGTTTTCAACTTCCAAGGATTACATTGGATAGATTTTCTCCATGAACAATAGTACAAAAATCATTATAAAATTAATGAAAGTTCATAAATAATGCAGCAATTCAAGGCAGTAGAAATTAGTTAGCAATTACTCCACTCTTTGGAATTCACTTAATTCCATTTGAGGTTACTAGTTCAACCTGGTATGTTTTCAGTTGCTGAGGAGAGGCTGATTTTTTAAAATCTCATGGGGGGCAGTAAGCGGAGTTTGGCATTCATGTTTCTTACATTTCTGTTCTGAATTTCCCACATCATTGGTAATTCTGACAATATGGTTACAAAGTCCTCTATGATCATTAATGCTTTCACTTGTATTAAGTCTTGTTTTGCTTTGCCCTTTCCTGATCTTCTCCATCTAAATTTAGATTGTAAATTCCTTGGGGAAAAAAATACTGTCTTTTACTTAAGTCATGCCATAACCTCATTTACTGACAGCAGGAGATGAAATGACCA
The DNA here is from genome assembly GCF_051295495.1 of Thamnophis sirtalis. NCBI lineage: Eukaryota > Metazoa > Chordata > Lepidosauria > Squamata > Natricidae > Thamnophis > Thamnophis sirtalis. Next base: position 73,088,781 of record NW_028261386.1, on the reverse strand, counting down.
TTTCATTACAGGACTGCTGACTTCTTTATTGATCCTTATTAGAACATTTTTCTTCATCCTATGAAGAAACCCTTAAACTCTTTTTCATCTGATAGTTTCTGTAGTGAGATCAATGTCACTGCAGGGCAAAGAAGCAGGTTAAGTTATATTTCTCTGATGAATTGGAAAGACTCTACCACCATCACCATCACCAACAAAAACATAGTTTTCAGAAATAGTTCTACATTTACAACCATAAAGATTCAACATCTTAGTGATAATCAGATCTTTCTTATCCATTCTCTCTCTCCCTCCCTCTCTCTCTCTCTCTTATCCACCCATCCATCCATCCATCCATCCATCCATCCATCCATCCATCCTCCATCTATCCATCATCACCTCTGTTTTCTAAGAAATTATTGGAAGGCTAAATATCAGTATTTTAGCTAGGAGACAAATATCTGTAAGAAAACATTGCAAACCATATTTCCTCCGTAGTTGTCCAAATTTTATCTTTTCTATGGCTGGAGTCTTCCTTTTCCCAGAGTGTCATCTTGACCATCTCATGCCAATTTGAAGCTTTCTTTCTTCCATTCTAATTGCCCACCTTTTGAGGAAAATCCTCCTTTTGAATGTATTGTTTACAAGTTCCCAATCACCATAGAAACTCATGATGTGGTTCAGGTTGCCCATTCCAACATTCTGTTTCCTTGTTCTTTTGTTCTCCTCAGCAGAATATTCAGTGATATTCCATATCACTCACTGGATGATTGCCAAATCTCCATTATCTGTTTCTGACATACACTTGTATAGAGTGGGCAACAAACACTATGTCATATTTGATTCCCACAGATACATGAACAAAAATGACAAAAGATGAAATCAATATTTGTTGCACTTTTGTTTTCCTTTTGGTTCTCTTTGCATTTAATTAAGCAGCTATACTTAAGTAAGAGCCATGATGGCACTGTGGTTAGAATGCGGTATTGCAGGCTAATTCTGTTCACGTTGCCAAGAGTTTGATTCCCTCAATCCTGACCAGCTGAAGGTTGACTCAGCTTTCCATCCTTCCGAGGTGGGTAAAATGAGGACCCAGATTGTTGGGGAAAATATGCTGACTCTGTAAACTGCTTAGACAGTGATGTAAAGCACCATGAAGTGGTATATAAGTCTAAGTGCTATTGCTATACTGTAATGCAGAATCTTTGATGTTGTTGTGTCTAGCATTTGAAATAGTTGTTTATTAGCTGTAAACTTTAAGGTAAGCTGCACTTTTAATTCCTTTGTTATTGTAGAAAGTCATCACCCAGAAGAATGAAATATTTTGGGAAATATTAAAAAGGCAGAATATTGTATTTCCCTAATGGAGAAACAAGTTTTTAGAGGCAGGAAGCAGCTTCAGTCTCCCTCCCTCCAAGCAGAAACTGAGGAGGTGCCTTTTAGAAATGCAGATTTGGTAATCCATTCAAGACAAGATATTTTGAAACTCTCTGCAGCAAAGTCTGAACAAAGACAGAATGGTAGGATTACATGTAGCACCCTCTCTCAAGATCCAAAACAGGACAAAGCCATTTAGCCACAATAGGAATTGCTCAACACCCTTTCAGAACACAAGCACCTACATTGCACCATCCCAGGGCAGTCCAAGCTTCACCTGGGAGCTCAGATAAACAATAAGCCAGAGGCTGACCAGAAAAGCTCAAACACTTAGGATTTGCATTTCCTCTTTTGCCTATAGCTATGATCCCTATATGACTCCTACATGACCCCATCATGTAGGCTGACAACAGCCAATAGAACGCATGTTCTTGTACAGGAACAGGAAGCTCAACTGCAAAGGCTAAAATAAGGTATAAAAAAACCCCTCTCTCAATTCAGTTTTGTCAGCTGCACCAGAACCATAAATGCTGGTGGTTCTGTTCATCATTAAGAGCCAAGGTGGCGCAGTGGTTAGAATGCAGTACTGCAGGCTACCTCAGCTGACTGCTAGCTGCAGTTCAGCAGTTAAAATCTCACCAGCTCAAGGTTGACTCAACCTTGGTGAGTAAAATGAGGACCCAGATTGTTGGGGGCAATAAACCACTTAGAGAAGGCTGTAAAAGTACTATGAAGCGGTGTGTATATATATATATATATATATATATATATATATATATATATATATATATATATATATATATATATATATATATATATATATATATATATATATACATACATACATACATACATACATACATACATACATACATACATACATACATATATATATATATATATATATATATACATATATATATACCATCATTATTATTTCCTACGGCCCGTGGACTGTCAATATTGCCATCGTCATTACTCTCCATTACACCCCTTGAACTGCTACCTGTCCCTGGTATTCCAGGGACATCAGGGACATTATTCAATCTGTTCCCTACTTCTGCAACCGTCATCTATTTCACCGGATTGGACTTTTTTGTACATCTACTTTTTTATACACCCGCCTACGAACTTCGCACGGTTGCGTAATTTTTAACTGGCATGGTGAGTGTATGGGACTGTATGTGATTGAGTGAATGATCCCACTTTTTTATTACCGATTACTGTGTATTTTCTGTGTTTTAATTATTATGTGGGGACTGCCTGAGTGAACAAATGAGTGTGTTTGATTCGGAGGGCCTGTCGAGGAACGCGGGAGCCATAGGGGTGGTTGAGGGAACCATGGACACCGGAGTGGGCCGTAGCATTACGGTCGTAACAGGGAGGGGCAGATATGGCGGGGACTTTAGGGCTGGCCATTACCGGGGAAGGAGGGCTCGCTACGTCACAGAGATCTCTCCTTCCGGCCCTATGAGTCCCACTCCAAGGCCAGATGGCGCGAGTAATCAGGAACCTGGTCTCAGGCTGTTGTCGCTAAATGCCAGGTCTGTAGTTCACAAGGCTCCCCTCGTCCGGGACTTAATTTTAGACGAGAGGGCAGACCTGGCATGTATTACTGAAACCTGGCTGGGCCCGGAGGGAGGAGTCCCCCTCGTAGAGATGTGCCCAGAAGGATTTCAGGTGCTCCATCAGCCGAGAGCCCAGGGAAGGGGTGGAGGTGTGGCTATTGTTATCCGAGAGTCTCTAGTACCTCGTAGGATCCCTGCTCCGGAGCTTGTCGGGTGTGAGTCCCTACTAGTGAAGTTGGACCTCAAGGGTCAAGTGGGTTTGCTGTTAACGTATCTGCCTCCCAACAGCGTTGCAGCAGCCCTCCCCTCGCTCCTCGAGTCGGTAGCCGAGCTGGCAATTGAGTTCCCCAGGCTTATGGTTCTGGGGGATTTCAATTTGCCTTCGCTCGGTGAACACTCTGATGGAGCGCAGGAGTTCATGGCTTCCATGACAGCCATGGGCTTGACCCAGGTAATTCGGGGCCCGACCCACTCAGCGGGTCACACGCTCGACCTCGTATTTCTTTCGGAGCAGTGGACTTGTGATCTTGGTCTGAGGGGCAGTGAGATCGTACCCCTGTCGTGGTCAGACCACTGCCTACTGAGGCTTGACTTTCGGAGACCAAACCTCCACTGTAGGGAGGAGGAACCGACCAGGTGATTCCGCCCCAGGCGACTTATGGACCACTTGAGGTTCCAGACGGAGCTTGGGGTTATTCCTGATACTCTCGCCCACAGTCCGGTGGAGACTCTGGTTGCTGCCTGGAACTCGGCAGCGTCGGAGTCTCTTGACCGGATTGCACCACTACGGCCGCTCCGAGGCAGTGGATCCAGGAGGCCTCCTTGGTTCACCGAGGAACTCCGGGAGAGGAAGCGCCAGAAGAGACGCCTAGAGCACCTATGGAGGTCCAACAAATCCGAATCGAGCCGAGCACTTCTAACATCGTGCATCAAGGAATACATCAGGGCAATTAGGATGGCAAAAAGAGCTTACATTGCCACCTTGATTGCCTCCGCTGAGTCGCGCCCAGCCGCCCTGTTTAGGATAACCCGTTCCCTCCTAAATAGGAGGGACACGGGGGATCCCCTACAGGGTAGGGCTGAGGACTACGTCCAGTTTTTAGCGGACAAAGTTGCTCGGTTTCGGTCGGAGTTGGACTCCGATTCTGCAGATCCAGCCGAGGCACAAGGGGATAATCTGGTAGACCACCCCTGGGTTGAGTTTCAGGATGTTGCCCCTGGGGATGTGGACAAGGCCATGAGAGCTGTGAGTGCCTCCACATGTGTACTGGACCCGTGCCCCTCCTGGCTGGTTGCTAACAGCAGGGAGGTGACACGGGGCTGGATCCAGTCGGTTGTTACCGCCTCCCTTCGGGATCCAGCCGTTCTTAACAATTACCGTCCAGTCTCCAACCTCCCCTTTGTGGGGAAGGTTGTTGAGAAGGTGGTGGCCTTTCAGCTCCAGCGGTCCTTGGAGGAAGCTAGCTATCTCGACCCATTCCAGTCCGGCTTCAGGCCTGGCTACAGCACAGAAACCGCTTTGGTCGCATTGACCGATGACCTCTGGAGAGCCAGGGACGGAGGCTTTGCCTCCATCCTGGTTCTCCTTGACCTCTCAGCGGCTTTCGATACCATCGACCATGGTATCCTTCTGCGACAACTGCGGGAGGTGGGGGTGGGAGGCACTGTTTTGCAGTGGTTCGCCTCTTACCTCTCGGACAGGTCGCAGTCGGTGTTAGTTGGAGGGCAGAGATCGACCCCTAGGCCCCTAACATATGGGGTGCCGCAGGGTTCGGTCTTGTCCCCCCTACTTTTCAACATCTACATGAAACCGCTGGGTGAGATCATTCGGCGGCATGGGATAAAATGCCACCAGTATGCGGACGATACGCAGCTGTATCTGTCCGCCCCGTGCCAACTCAATGAAGCGGTGGACGTGATGAACCAGGGACTTGAAGCTGTTAGGGACTGGATGAGGGCTAACAAACTCATGCTCAACCCAGATAAGACCGAGTGGCTGTTGTGTTTCCCTCCCACCAATTCGGCACGTATTCCACCTCTCAGGCTAGGGGGTCAAACATTATACCCCTCAGACAGGGTCCGCAACTTGGGAGTCCTCCTGGATCCACAACTGACTTTTGAACACCATCTGTCAGCTGTGACCAGGGGGGCATTTGCCCAGGTTCGCCTGGTGCACCAGTTGTGCCCCTACCTGAACCGGGAGGCTCTCACAACAGTCACTCGGGCCCTTGTGACCTCTAGGCTGGAGTACTGCAATGTGCTCTACATGGGGCTGCCCTTGAAGAGTATTCGGCGACTTCAGCTAGTCCAGAATGCGGCCGCGCGAGTGATTGTGGGTGCACCCCGCTTCACCCACATAACACCTATCCTCCGCAAGCTGCACTGGCTACCTGTCGATCTCCGGGTGCGCTTCAAGGTACTACTTGTCACCCATAAAGCCCTACATGGTAGTGGATCTGGGTACTTGAGAGACCGCCTACTGCCAATTACCTCCACGTGACCTATTAGATCTCATCGATTAGGCCTCCTCCGAGTTCCATCTGCCAGTTAATGCCGACTGGCAACTACGCGGAGGAGAGCCTTCTCGGTGGTAGCTCCGACCCTATGGAACGATCTCCCCGTGGAGATTCGTACCCTCACCACCCTCCAGACCTTCCGCACAGCCCTCAGAATCTGGCTATCCCGTCAGGCCTGGGGCTAAGACTGTAACCCGCCCGAATGGTATGAATGTTGTGTTTTTTAATTATGTATTGTCTTATATGTTAAAAGTTTGTCTCCCCCCTCCCCTTTTGGTTGTGAGCCGCCCTGAGTCCCCCCAGGGAAAAGGGCGGCATACAAATAAACTTCAAATCAAATCAAATCAAAGTGCATTTGCTATTAAACCATCTTTTTAATCAGCCTCCATGTTTCCAGTGTCTTTCTCCCAGATTGGAACTGAACCAGATGGATATTTCTTCCAACATTATATTTATTTAGCCTTTCGTGCTATACATACAGCATAGTTTGTTGTCCAGGAACTCCCTATGCATGGATAACTTCATGACCATACTTCTTGATCTTGGACTGGAAGGCTTTCTAGTAAAATATATCTCCCAGCAGATCTGTCATCTGGCAATCTTTCAAACATAAGCCAGTCCTCTAGGAAGCAGGTAAATCCTTGTGCTCCCAAGCTTGTCTCCAGCAATCTAATTTCCAATTGGGGTTTTGTTTTTTATTGGGGGGGTGTTTACCCATTTTATTCCTGTTGCTTTCAACTCAGTTTTTCTTCTGGAAGTGAGCTATGATCTATACTTCTTTGGGAGTGGAAGGTTCACATACCTTTCTCCTTGGGTGAGTTTGGATGATTGTGCCGGTGCTCTTGGGGCATAGCAATTATCGTCCTGGTCTTCAGCACAACCCATCTGTCCAGACTTGACCCAGGGAGAAGACATCATTTAAATTAACATCTCTACTTTTTTGGTTGACTTTTTAAGTTTCAGGTGAAAATTCAGAAGCTATCGAAAGAAGCATTAAAAGCTGCTGCTTACCTGGATCTTTCATGGAGCAAATAAGTCACAAAGATTTTAACAGTTGCCTAGCAATGTGAAACAGAACTTATGAACACAAGCAAATATTGCCAGTGTCACAAAAACCTTCAGCTACCCTTTCTTTTCTTTAGCGCATTTACTTCCCTGTCTCAAGCAGGAGCAGAGAGATCTTAGATGACCAATGACTTGCTGGACCCCTGCAAAGCTCATCAGTTAAGTTTTCTTAACAAGAGTAGAAACAAGAGTAGCTTGGAGCAGAGATATTTGCAGCCATTAAATGCCCCAGAAGGATCGCTGCAGAAGTTGATTTTAAAAAAACATGAATGTTATTTTATTCTTTCTTCGCTTTGGTACATTAATAGTAAACCTTTTTGTCTTTTTCAGTTTTTAAAAAAATTCATTGTAATTTGTAATTTTATAATGTTACTATATGATACAGACCGTGTCATTTGTTATTCCCAATAGTTATATTGTGCAATTTTTAAGAGTGACTTTGGGGAATCAAAGATAAAAAAAGGGGGGAAATGCAGAAGTTGCTAAAGCACATCTCCCAGATAAAGTGGCATTCATACAGGAATCGACTTACAACAATTCATTTAGTGACCATTCAAAGTTACAACATCAAAATATGACTTATGGCCATTTTTCACACTTATGACCATTGCAGCATCCATATGGTTATGTGACCAAAATTCAGATGCTTGGCAACTGACCCATATTTATGATGGCTGCAGTGTTCTAAGGTCATGTGATCCCCTTTTGTGAACTTCTGAAAAGCAAAGACAATGGGGAAGCCCTATTCACTTAACAACCATGTTAATAACTTAATAACTGCAGTGACTCACTTAACAACCATGGCAAAAATGGTTGTAAAATGGGACAAAACCACTGTCTCACTTAGCAATGGAAAAATTGGCCTCAATTATGGTTGTAAATCAAGAACTACCTGTATAAAAGGTTGATCAGCAATGTCTAGCTGCCCAGTCACCAGGAAGAAGGCAGAAAGGAAATAATTAGGAAATCCTACTAATATCCTAATTATCTTCAAAGGGAACACAGACCATGTCTCTCTGCTGAGCTCCATTTTCCCCTGTTCCACACCTTGAAGGCACTCAATTGGCCAGAGTGATTCAGCCAATAGACATTAACTTTAGCAGTTCATTGGCTGCTTGGTGAGGAAGGACCCTCCCCCCATTTCAAATGGGGAAATGCTTCTTATGCACTATGATAATTTCCATACTTCATTTTACTGGGATTCATGAAGTAGTGAAATTTTTATTTATTTATTTATTTATTTAAATAGTGCAATAGACAAAAAAAGTCACCAGCAGAGAAAAAGGGTAGAGATTATACATTTTTTTAAAAAAAAGAAAGTCTAGGAATATTTTAATGGATAAAGTAAACAAGACAAAGGAAAAAGTAGAGAGAAAAACCTCTATGCAATGGCCCACTATGTGGATACAGAGCTTAAATCAGGGGTGTGCACTGTGGAGTTAGCTTAATTCTTATTGTTATCATTTAATTTAGACATTGTTATATGCAATGTCAGCAACTTTAAGACTTGTGGACTTCAACCCCCATGGCTGGCTGGGGAATTCTGGGAGTTGAAGTCCACAAGTCTTAAAGTTGCTCACATTGCATACTCCTGGTCTAAATTAAATGATAACATCAATTAAATGACAACATCAAGGATTAAGTTAACTCTACAGTTATATATTGTTACCATTTGAATATTGTTTTGTTAATAGTTTTTTTGTTCTTGTTAAGGTACCATTTCTTTAGCATAGAGAAGTTTGCAGGTTGACATTTACAACTTGGAAGAAATTGTGATTGTTTAAATTGCAGCCCCGCCCCCTGAATGCCTAGTTTTGCTCTGGAAGTTTTTTTAAAAATAGTCTATGGAGTTACTATTTTACCATTTGGTCAGTCACATGAGATATTAAAGTTTTACCTCTAGCTCAGTGGTGGGTTTTCAAATATTTTACTACTGGTTTGCTTGCGCACTCTCGCATGCTTGTGCACATGCGCAATGCTTTTGCGCATGCACAATGCTTCTGCGCATGCACAGAAGCTTCTTCACATGCACAGAAGCATCCGGGTGGGTGGGCGGAGCCTCCTGCCACCGCTACTACCAGTTTGCCCAATCTGGGCCGAACTGGGAGCAACCCACCTCTGCTCCAGCTCCCCATAAGCAATAGATTCTGAACTATAGGTCTGGACTTCCATGATTCCACAGTATCAACACTGCTTGAAAACTGAGCCAATTTACTTCTGGCTCACTTGCAGCATGTTGGAAGCCAGAGAAAAAATGATTGCTTTTCTTTGAAACTCTGTTGTCATGCAGAACCATCATGCAGTTGGCTTTTTCATTTGTAAGATTTTTTTTGCCACACCTCATTCCCAAGTCCTGAGCTTCAGCTTCAGTGTGACCTGATGGATTCATAGTTCCCCCAGCATCAGACATAGATTTATTTAAGCTGAGGAAGTTTTTATTTCTGTCAACCTTGCAAGTTTGGAGGAAGTGTAGATGATTGTAGAATTCTTTCATTCCTAACTCTGCCAAGTCTGGGATTCAGCAAAGAGAATTTTTCCAGTGTTGGAAGAAATGTTCATTTGCGCTCAGTTCCAAGTGGGTAGAAAGACTCTGGAAACACGGAGGCTGCTTGGAAAGGTGATTTAATGGTGAGGCAGAACCACAAGCATGTGTGATTATGGGTAGCTGACCACATTGGGTAAAGAGTGAGTGTTATTTATATCCTCTCTTGGGGTTTGATTTTGAGCTTCCTGTTCCTGTAGCAAGGGCAAGTCTCCTATTGGCTGTTAGACTCCCAGGGGATGGGGATCTTAGCTAACTTTGTAGATTGTCTGTGTCCCAGACTTGGCTGAATCTTGCTGGATGATGTAATGAAGAGGCTTTGGGCAATTTTTATTATGGCTGAGGGCTAATCCTACCTTTGTTGGATCTTGGGTGAGGGTATTTGCTTATGAATAGACCTAGCCATCTCTTTATCTTTTAAGTGCTGACATCTGCTGTGGGCTATTGAGGAGGATGGGGGCTATTAAGAGTGAGTCTGCTTCCTGCCTCCAAAAACATGTTTCTCCATTTGTCATCCTGGGAAATATAATATTCTGCCTTTTTAATATTTCCTAGAATATTTCATTCTTCTAGGAGAGAGGTGGGTGCTAACTTTCTACACCAGATACATTCAAAACCTGCATCTTTGTTAATTTTTGAAATGTCTTTACATTGTAGAAAGGATAAGCTGGAACAATATGGGATTCCCCAACTTACAATCATTTGTTTAGTGACCATTCAAACTTAAAAAACACTGAAAAAATGACTTACAGGCGAGTCCTTGCAATAACAACCATTGCAGTATCCTTATGGTCATGTGATCAAAACTACACATGGCAACAGGCATGTATTTATGACAGTTTCCATTTCCTTGGATCACATGATTCCCAGCCATCTTTCCGCAAGCGAAATCAATGGAGGAAGCCAGATTTGCTTAACAACTGTCTGATTCTCTTCATAAGCATAGCAAGACAGATTGTAAAAGTGGGCAAAACTTGCTTAACAGTAGAAATTCTGCTCTGAATTGTGGTTATAAGTTGAAGGCGATCTGTTTATTTTAATGTTAATTGATGGAGGAAGTTCGGACATGGATAGTTTTTTTCTTCTTCTCTTTTTACACATACATATGTGTGTTGTCACTTTTTGCACCCTTTTTGTTAAATTTCATGGATAAAATTAAATCTTAAAAAGAGCAAAGAGTTCTGCAGGGTAATAAACAGATGGCTGTGCAAAAGGGAAAATAAAAGAACCTGCATTTTAACCTAGTTGTTTAATATTTAACCTACGCCCACTTTGCTTACTTGGTGGAGCAGGAGAGATACACAACACTGCATTAATTACTGTAATGTTTCTCATCTGAAATCTGGTGCTGCGCTTTCCTTAGGTTCCTGTCATTTCATCAGTGACATTACCTTCCTGTATCGAATCTCACTCCTTTTTAGAAAAATCCTCTGATGGTTTACAGAACATAGTTCTGCTATAGTTCAGAAACTATACTGCAAGGGGGTGGCTGTGCAATGCGGTAGTCCCCAATTTGGTTTAAAATACAGATAGGCCTCGACTTACAACAGTTCATTTAGTGACTATTCAAAGTTACAACAGCACTGAAAAAGTGACTAATTACCATTTTTCACAGTTATGAACCTTGTAGCATCCGCAATTCCATGTGGTCATAATTCAAATCCATGGCACCTGATTTCATATTTATGACGGTTGCATTGTCCTGGCGTCATGTGATCAACCTTTTGCAACCTTTTGACAAGCAAAGTTGTTTAGGAGAAGACTGGAAATACCTCAACAAGACAGACAGAAAAATGTGAGCTCTGAAGAACCTCACATAAATTCTGTCTGACAAACCAAAGCCGAGGATCCTTTCTGGATCAGAACTTTTCTGAAGGAAAAGTGAAGAAGGAGCTGCATCTCATTAAACTCAGAGGAATGTTACAGGTTCCTCGTAGTCGGAGATAAGATCTCTGAATCGGCGTCAGGGGAGGCAGAATGGCTGCTATCAAGCCAGGGGCTTCTGGACTAAGTATTTGGAGCAGGAGCAGTGTATGAATGTAATGTGAAACCTGGTAAGAAGATTTAATTAACCAACTGACATAAATCAGAATTTGGAAAAGGCAAAGAACCTTGTGAGTAGAAATAATATTGATGGAAAAATTGAGAATTTGGCAGAAAGAAAAGAAAGAAGGGGAAAAATGGTGGTTTAAATCATTAAGCCCAAAAAGAACTGCTTGTTTTAAACAACTTGGAGACAGAAATGAGGAAACAGAGAATTGATTAACCCATTGAAATACAAACTTTGAATTTGGGTTTGAAAAGATTGTGTCTTTAAAAGAGATTAAGAGCCGAGGTGGCGCAGTGGTTAAATGCAGCACTGCAGGTTACTTCAACTGACTGCAGTTCTGCAGTTCGGCTGTTCAAATCTCACCGGCTCACGGTTGACTCAGCCTTCCATCCTTCCGAGGTGGGTAAAATGAGGACCCGGATTGTTGTTGGGGGCAATATGCTGACTCTGTAAACCGCTTAGAGAGGGCTGAAAGCCCTATGAAGTGGTATATAAGTCTAACTGCTATTGCTATTGCTATTAATTGACAATTGGGAATTCTACAAAAGGATAGAAGAAGAAGGGGAGAAACGAAAGTTAAAAACATACTAAGGAGATTTGCTTTGTTTAAGTTTGTTCTAATTAACATATCTTAAGCAACTCTAATCAATAAGAAGTGGAAAGTAACAAGGAAAAAATCAAGAAAAAGCACTATTTTCTCTGCTCATAATTCTATCTTGTCTGGATTTAAAACTGGATTTAAAAATATCAAGCTGTATTGCTGGAAATCATCGAGTTGAAAGAATATGGAGCCATTTGCCAGAGGGAAGAACAAAGAACAAAGAAATCAAAGTGATCAGGGTGTCTCCCCCTTCTCTTCCTCTCCATTTTTGCTGAATTGGAATATAAGTTGGATCAGAATTATGAAATAAGAAGAAACCGTGGAACTTAAATTATAATTATCATATTTTTCGGAGTATAAGACACACCTTTTTTCCTCAAAAAAGAGGCTGAAAATCTTGGTGTGTCTTATACACCGAATACAGCATATTTTGCCTCCCAAAGTCCCACCATTCACCAAAATGGCCGTGCATAGCCTTATTGAGGCTTTTAGAGAGCTCCTGGGGGCTGGGGAGGGCAGAAATGAGCAAAAAACGGGTCATTTTTGCCCCCCAATCCCCAGCAGCACTCTATAAGCCTCGATAAGGCTATGCATTAAGGTGACCAGATTTTCAGATTGGTAAAGAGGGACACCATTGACCGGGGGGGGGGGGGGCTTGATTAAAAATTTTATATTTTGTCAAAAGGTCACACAAGGCAATTATATGACCCCAGGACACTGAAAGCATCATAAATATGAATCTGTTGCCAAACATCAAAATTTTGATCACGTGACCATGAGGATGCTTCAACGGTCGCTAAGTGTGAAAAATGGTCACTAAGTGTGAAAAATGGTCATCGGCCGTTGTAACTTTGGTCACTAAATGAACTGTTTGAAAGCTAAAGCTAGCTTGCATTATGCTAGCTTACATTTTCAAGAGAGAGAAGCTAAACTCCTTATTAGAATTGAAATAGAAATGAGTAGAGTAGAGTAGAATAGTTTATTATCCAAGCGTGATTGGACACACAAGGAATTTGTCTTCGGTGTACATAAATAAAATAAAATAAAATACATTCATCAAGAATCATAAGCTACAACACAGTGATAGTCTCTCTCTCTCTCTCTCTCTCTCTCTCTCTCTCTCTCTCTCTCTCTCTCTCTCTCTCTCTCTCTCACACACACACACACACACACACACACACACACACACACACACAAATACACACACACTCCTCCTCTGGATTCAATGGGGTTTAGGAAATCTCCCACCCTCATACACTCCCCTTTCTTTCTTTCTTTCTCTCTTCCCTCCCCTGGATTCAATGGGGTTTAGGAAATCCCCCCACCCTCATACACTCCCCTTTCTTTCTTTCTCTCTTCCCTCCTCTGGATTCAATGGGGTTTAGGTCCCCCCTCGGCTCGGATCACACCTCAGCTGAGCAGGGAGGAATCCTTTGCTTTTGGAGGCTTCACAGCAAGGGTTCTACCTCCCCTCTTCCCCCCTCGGCTCGGATCACACCTCAGCTGAGCAGGGAGGGATCCTTTGCTTTTGGAGGCTTCACAGCAAGGGTTCTACCTCCCCTCTTCCCCCCTCGGCTCGGATCACACCTCAGCTGAGCGGGCAGGGAACTTTTGCTTTTGGAGGCTTCACAGCAAGGGTTTTACCTCCCCTCTTCCCCCCTCGGCTCAGATCACACCTCAGCTGAGCGGGCAGGGAACGTTTGCTTTTGGAGGCTTCACAGCGGCGGCGGTGCCTCCCCCTCTTCCCCCCTCGGCTCGGATCACACCTCAGCTGAGCAGGGAGGGATCCTTTGCTTTGGGAGGCTTCACAGCAAGGGTTTTACCTCCCCCACCGATGCTGGCTTCCCCGCTGCGACTGGCGGGAACGGCAATGAAAGCTCGGGCTTCACTCCTCCGTCTGGGGCTGCGGCTAACAGGGACGGCCAAGCGCTTTCCTCAAAAACCCTGCCTTCCACACACACCCGGCTTCCAAAATCCGGGGAGTTGCGGGGAGGGACGATCTTCTTCCCCTCTCTCAGGTTGCCCGGTTCCCCCACCCCCAGTTCCTCTCATGAGTAGCTCGCAAGGGAAGGCCTTCCCTTCCCTTGCTAAAGGCCGCCGCCACCCACCCAAAGCAGCGAAGCCTCCCGATTCCCACTGGCACCGGAGTTACTCACCAGGGCAGTGCAGCAAAAACAAACAGCGAAGGTGAAATGAAATGGAGACTGGTGAGAGTCACGACTCGCACGGCGTGCTTAAGCGGACTCCAGCCAATCAGTGAGCTGGCTGGGATGGAAAATTTTAAGCACCCTCGTGCGTGCTTAAAGTTTTCCATCCTAGCCAGCTCACTGATTGGCTGGAGTCCAGGCCAATTAAATCAGTGAGCGGCAGGCTGGGCTGGCTTAAATTTGTAGGTAGCATAGAACAGAACGATGAGCCAGCCCAGCAGCTGATGCGCGGGAGCTGGGAGCGCCAAAAAAAGCGTGCCTGCCGCCACCATCCAGACAGAAACCCAATATTTTTACTGTTGCCTTTGTTACGTTTGTGTTGTATTTGTGCAGCATCCCCAATTCCATGTGATCAAAATTCAAAGCCCTCTAGCACCTGATTTCATATTTATGACGGTTGCATTATCCCGACGTCATGTGATCAACCTTTTGCCACCTTCTGACAAGCAAAAGTCAACGGGGAAAACAAATTCACTTATAACAACCGCTTAACATCTGTGGCAAGAAAGGTCGTAAAACGGAACAAAATTCATTTAACAAATGTTTCACTTAATCAACAGAAATTTTGGGCTCAATTGTGATTATAAGTCAAGGACTATCTGTAGTTTTAAGGTTCCTTCTTGTGCAAAAAGAATGGATAGACCTTGACGTGGTGCAGAGTTAGAATATCTACTTTTACACGGAGTCATTGAATCAGAAAAAAAATACCCTTCTCTCAGGAAACTCAGCTTGTTTCTGAATGTATGAGTTCTCATGTTTGCAGGAAATATATCCAATCTGTGTGATAACAGCTGAATGTATACAAAATTTGACACTTGTATAGATGGGGATCTAGGATGTGGCTCATTGCCCAGAATTCTTAACTCTAAAGAAAATGTTCACTCCTGATTTCAACAAGATTTCAACCAATTTCGTTGTATTTATTTTGTACAATGACAATAAAGACTATACTATACTAAGATCCAGTTGCAATCATCAATTTATATCTGTTATGTCAATACAAAGTTTGTAGTGCAAAAAGAAATATTTTGTTTATTGATTGTCATTGTTTATTGATTTTGAATTTTTTTTAAAAAAAATAGGTAAAATGAAAATCAGTGCTGTATTTGTCCACTATTTATCTTTGTTCCAGGAATTCAGGTGGCCTACACAGGACTCCATCCTCTGATTTATTCCCCATAACAACCATCCTGTGAAGTTGGTTGGAGAGTCTATACAAGGCAAGTTCATAATACTCTGCAAAGTCTTTTCACAAAAGAAGAATAAAAAAAAAATCCTATGCACATTGTTAAAGCAGTGTCTTGAACCTTCTCATGGCCATCATTCTCTGTTGTCCAGTAAATGTCCTTATGGAAGCTTTGATTTGATTTAGAACCCTTTTCTGCATAGATTTCCTTACTTAGAGATTTGTTGATTGAGCATTTTGCTGTGATGTGATTGGCTCCTGGTTAGCAGTGTGAGGTGTTCCAGAAGACACTTTGGATTCCAGGTATTCGACTGCTCCGTATAAGACCATCGCCACAATCAGAACAGTTACCAGAATGTATAGTTTGATGGAGACGCTTAAGAAGGTGCTGTAGCCAAAGGCTATGACAAAGCCCAATGACTCCCACAGGCGGTAATTTGCAAAGGCTGCCTCTTTGTGCTTCTCAAATAAAATTCCATAGAGAGCTATTAAAGAAAAATATATATAAGAGAGAATGATATCAGATAATCTTTACGACATCAGCTCAGATTTATGTTTTTTTAAACAGCAGTTGTCACCTATTTCAAACAAAGGTGATTCTGCATTACAATCTTTTATTATACCTCTCTTTTTGTGCCAAGTATTTTCAGAGCACTCTGTTATAGATTGGGATACCTTTTATGGCTGCAGGGAGGGAGTGTTCTGATCATATCAAACTCTTTGGTTTCCCATCTTTCTGCTCTGAATGGCAAGACTTTATCGAGTCTTTTCTCTTTTTACAGAGAGAAGTGGGTTTGCCCTCATTTGCTGCTTGAGATATTTTTAGCTTTGCAAATCTAAATGCAGCGCACACATATCCTGAACAAATGTATCGGGAATGAATGAAATTGAATCCTGCGTTTCTTTAGGTGTGCTTTAGGGGGAGCTCTTGATTAGTAGTAGCTCCCAACTCTAAAAGATAGCTTTGGGAGTGACTTGCTTTGGTTCTGAATGCTGATGAATTTTTGATCAATTCTCCTTAAAATGTTATGATCTTTTGGTGAGAGAACTGGGCCAAGGGCCAGCAATGTTACTGGCTTTTAAACTGAGCTGTTCTTATACCGTATATAGCTTGGAGTAGTATATAGATAGTCCTTGTTTACTGATCACTCATTCAACAACTGTTTGAAGTGATGACAACACTGAAAAAGGAGACTTATGACTGGTCCTCAAAGCTGTGGCTGTTACAGCATCCCTGTGATCACGTGATTGTGATTTGGGCTTTTTGCAATTGGTGTGAATTTAGGATACTTGCAGCGTCCTGCGAACATGTGATTGCCATTTGTGACATTCACAACTGACTTCAGACAACCAGAGCCAATGAGGAAATCAGATATGTGATGTTGCACTTAATCATCTGCAGTGGTTTGCTTAATGACCACAACTGGAACGGACAGTGTAAGTCAGCTCAGTTAAAAACTGCATTACCTAACAACAGAATTGCTGGTCCCAATTGCAGTAGGTATGTGAAGAATATCTGCAATCCTAAAGCATGGTTCTACTATGTAACTACTCTGTGAAAGAAAAAGAAAGTACTTCTGAGCATGCAAGGAGAGCATAGAGGGTCTTTTACAGAGACTACAGGAACCGACATTAGATTCTTCAAGTGGTATGCAGCTTTTATAACATTACTTAGCATGAACTCATGTAACCATTAGATAATTTAGATCAATGTTTCTCAACCTTGACTAGTTGAAGTCCACCCATCCTCAAGTGGCCAAGATAGATAATTAAGAAGCTGAAGGAAGAACACATAGCCTTCATCTGCTAATTTCTGGCTGCAATCACTGCCTGTGAAATAGCGGAGGGATTAAGTGGCATAAAATGAGTGAATGAGATAAGGGTGGTCTTGGCCCATCATATTAACCATTACATTGAGCCATGGTGGCCCAGTGGTTAAAATGCAATAGTGAAGGCTACTTCTGCTGGGTGCAATTTGGCAGTTCAACTCTCATCAGGTTCAAGGTTGACTCAGCCATTTATTCTTCTGAGGTCGGTAAAATGAAGACCCAGATTGTTGGGGGCAATATTCTGACTGTAAATTGCTTAGAGAGGGCTGTAAAGCACTGTGAAGTGGTATATAAGTCTATTGCTATATCCTACAGAACCAGATGTACAATCTAAGTTTTATTCTTAGATTGGTGATGTGATGTCTCCCAGAAATGGGAAAGGAAATACATAAAGTTTTTTTTTTTAAAAATAGCCCAGACACTGCTAAGCAAAATAATCCCACAAATAGAAGTTCATAAAGACACAGACATCATCTTTCTTTCTCTCTCCATCCTCTATAGTAAATTCTTTAAAATGTTTTCTATTCAACAGTTTATTTATTAATTCTTCTTAATTATACTATCGGACATAAGTGCATTTATGCAAATAGTAATTTTAAATGCCTTCTGTCTAACCTACAATTCTGGGAATCCCAGGCAATTCCCCTTTAATTATTAATCAGGGTTAATCTTGCTTAGCTTCTGAGATCAGCTATGGTCTGCTGGATACTATTTGTCAGTGCAATGATAAAAAATAAATCTTTACCCATAAATTTCAAATGGACTGTTAAAAAACAACAGATACAAAATAGGCTGTGATGTTACATTATGATAGTTTACCAATGATCTTTCTTAATTTTCCTGTTCCTTCCCTCTCCTTTTGTAGTGTTAGTTTAGTAATTTGAGCTTATCATTTCTCAGAACTGAAAAGGCAAGCAGAAACACACAAAGATATTTGAATGAAACCTAAACAAGCCTGGTTGCGGGGTGATGCAGAACTTCAAGGTGGCAATCAGTAAAAAAAACACACCTCCTTCAAAGGGTCTTACTAAAGTTGATTGATGCCAGGCCACTCCCTGGCAGTGAAATTCTAGATGGAGTATGCAGAATATCTTGCCTTCTAAGATAAATGTATAAGATAAATATGTTGCTAAGTTTTAACAATCCTCGGGGATCAAATAATTTTATGGGTTTGGGATGAATTTGACTCAGCTCATTATTTTAAAGGGAACTTATGCATCTAACACTCTGACTATCCAAACTGCAATACAAAATCCTTCAGGTTTTTTCCCTTTTCAGAATTTTACAATGTATTTTCTTCCTACTGAAATGGAGAAGGTGAAAAAAGAGCATGCTTTATAAAAAGCCTTGCATTAAAAGGGACCGATTAAGAGGAAATGCAACTATATATGTTTGAGAAATTGTATACACTTTTACAGACACAGAAATGTAGGTGGATCTTCTTGCAGATTTTAAACAATTCATTAGATTTGCATAGAAATAGAGCAGGATCATTATGCACAGAAGGACAGGCCTAAATGGCCATCCACAAACATCACATAGATCAATCTAACAGTTCATGCCAAGGAGGCCCTTTCCAGTAAGGCTAATACAGTTGCTGATATTATCTCCTTTGCATAAAACCTACAATCCTATTTCAATCTTTCTGCTGGTCTTCTCTCACTATAAATGCTTACCGTTGGTTAGTGTTTGCAAGATAGCATCTGCTACACCCCAGATGGCAGGTATTATAAAAAATAGGGCAAGTTGGTTTGAGTAAGGTTTCCAGAGCAATAGCACTATTATGCAGCTGAGATGGAGAATGGCACCTGTTGGACGAGGCAAAGATCATGAGAAAACAGTAAAGCACATTCCAATTCAGACTTAAGAACTGCTTGTCATCGTAGGACCTGGAATGCACCTTAGCTATAACTTCCTTTCTAGCACCCAGTAAACTCTGGAAGAAAGAAGCAGGATTGGTCCAGACAAGGAAACTATATTTTCTATTGCCACAAAAGACAGGACTAGAACCAGTGGGTTAAAACAAAGGAAGGTGGTTTAGACTAGACATTAGGAATAATCTCTTGATTGTATGTAAGTGTTAGGCAGTAGAAAAGGCTGCCACATTATGGAGCAAGTTCTCATTTGCTAAAGGTTTTCCACCGAAGGTGGACGATCATCTACTAGATATACTGTAGGGCAGGGATGTCAAACTCGCAGCCCGGATGTGTCACATGCTGGCCACCCCCATTCCCCCAGTTTAGTGAAGGGGAAAAATGTCGTGATATGTCACGTGACAACAACATAACGCCACATGTTCGATGTCCCTGCTGTAGGGAATCTTGCATTGAGCCAGATGCTGGTCTACATGACCTCTAAGGTATCTTTCTCTCTATGGTTCTAGGGCTCAAGTATTTCATATATCACCTGACCTCTCTCATTCAGGCAGCCTTTTGTCAAGCTGCCACATTAGCCTCCAAAAAGATGCTAATGTTGTAATATGCCTTTAAAGCAGCAGACTCCTTTTGCTATTCCAATAAATAGTAAAATAGTCACATTTGTGTAAGATCTAACGCGATTCTTCCAAAACATTTTCAAAGTAGGCATAGCCTTAAGACCATTTTTTTGTAAAAAAAATATTACCCTGTTTCCCTGAAAATAAGAGCTCCCTGGATAATAAGCCCAATTGGGCTTTTGAGTGCATGCGCTAAAATAAGCCCTCCCCAAAATATAAGCCCTCCTCAAAAATATTGTAATGCAGCAGCAGCCATGAGGCAACCATGCTCACCACTTCCTGCACCTCAAAAATAATAAGACCTCCCTGAAAAAAAGGCCAAGCGCTTATTTCAGGAGTGAAAAGAAAATAAGACCCCGTCTTATTTTCGGGGAAATACGGTACCTATATCAATACATTATAAAAAGAGTACCAGAATTGATGATATGAGGTCAGATACTGAACTTAATAAGCTGGATCATGAAATTACATGAAGCCCCACAAATCAGGTGATTTCCAGGACACCTTCTCCAAGTTGGAAACCTTCAGTTCCTTTACCTACAGATGGTTTTCTGAGAACTCTTGGAGTTACAGTGAATTATAATTCTGGTACCCTTGGAGAATTCTTCAATAAAGTTACTGATTCAGCAAATATATTTATATAACTATTGGGACTGTTGCTTTGTCATCTTGCTAGTGATGGGAAACTATGTTCTTCAGCAATTGCTTAACTTGTATCCTATTTCTCAAAGCTCAAGTCAAATCCACCCAGGCCATTACACTAGATAATGGGCCATATAAATGTAATAAAATGTAATTTAAAAAACCCAGTTAGCCTTTACCTACCCAATGTAAAGAGAACCTTTCTACCGGTGAACTGGTAAATCTTGCCAAACAGCAAGGAGGCGAGTGAGTTTGTAGCTGAAAAGCAGATCATCACATATCCAACGAAGTTTATCCCAAGAGCACAGGTCACATAGGACTAGAAAGAAAGTGGGAAAGAGAGAGGTGCCCACAGTTATTTTATTATACAGAGCAGCAGCTTCAATTTTCTTGTTTGCAGTTAAAGGCCTGATGGGTGCTTCAGAGTGCAGGTGTTGAATATTCATGCCACACTTACATGATCAATAAAGCTATTCCCTGTCTTGCTATAGAGCCTCTAAATGCAGTGTGCAGCTGCTGTGCAATATGGGTAGACAGCCAGGACTTTGATCAGCTATTGCAGCTGTTCTTAAGCACAAAAACATGTGAAAACTGGACCTGAAGTTGAAAAGACATAACCTACTCATTCTCAAAGTAGTATCCTCCAGGTGTGTTGTAATTGCTTGATAGCCTACCCTTTGGGTTTCTGCCTGTTCCAGCAATCTAATAGAGGTAACATGTTCAGGGTCTCCTTGATGAAACAATATCATCTGGGAGGTTCTGGGAAGTGTACCTTCATTCTCAAGGTGTCTGCCTTATGGAAGAGCCTCCCCCTGGACAGACTCACCCCTTTGGGCCTTCTGGAAGATTGTAATGACTTGGCTTTTCCCCTAGCATAGGAATTGGATTCTAATGGAACTCCGGCATTTGTATGTGTAACATATTGACAATGAGCTTTTTTATAGGTGCTTCAACATGTTTTTTAAAATTATTTTATATTATGTTTTCACCTACTCGAGATTCCACTGGTGGCCATATAAATGTAATAAAATGTAATTAAAAAAACCCCAGTCATTTCAACACACTGGAATTCTTAGCAAAGATAGAATCCTTTGGACATATTGACAAGGAATTCTGAAAGTTTTAATTCTGATGCAACTGGAATATAAAAACCTGGATACGCTCCTGAGTTTGGAGCACTCCATGTGCCAAGAGTTCTGCTTCTCGCCATATTATTAATGGGACAGATGTCTCATTTTTGTATGTATTGAAAAGTTTTAATATCTTTTACCATTTTAACATTTTTATTGTTTTTATTGTTTTTATTGTTTTATGATGTTTTTCAAATTTTAATTGTAATATATGTTTTGAATTGTGAGCTGCCCAGAGTCATTTGCTGAGATGGGCAGCTATAGAAATCCAAGGAATGAATGAATGAATGAATGAATGAATGAATGAATGAATGAATGAATGAATGAATGAATCTGTCTGTCTGTCTGTCTGCCTGCCTGCCTGTCTGCGTGCCTACCTACTCTTTGAATAAATCATTTTGATGAAGTGATTTATAAATTAACAGTTCATACTGTGTAAAGAACCAAAAACTATGCCTAGGAAATAGTTCTCCTAGAAGGCCTTGCTACCTATACTTATGTTCTTTAATCCCAGTATGATTCCCAAATGGTTGTATTGTTTCTTTTTAAAACATTTCCAAGAGTTAGAGCCAAAGGGAATACATAGGTGACTAAATCTGGTGGCACATCATTTAAATGAGTTTTCTAGACCCTTGAGAGAGAGAGTCTACACTAGGTATTCTGTGGTGCGATTCTGTGGTGAACTTCTGCTCCTTCTGCATTTTTTCACTTAGCACCTTAAATAGATTAGATAAACCTATATTTTATAACCCACCTTATTGTAGTCACTGGCCAGGAATCCTTGCTCAAGTCCACTATACATAGTCAAAGGTATCAAGAGACACTGGCGTTTATCTTTAAGATGTTGAAATGTTTCCAGAAATGTGGATCTAAAAGATGACCTGGACTTTTCTTCACTCTCTGCTTGGTTAGTTGAGATTTGATCCAGAAATATAGTCACTAGCAACACAGCTAGAATCTCACTAGCTGAGAAATGAAAGGAAGTATTTGAAACAACAAAATTAAAAGGGTACGTTGTGTTTGGAAAAATTGGTGTTTAATAATAAAATCATATTTCTTGGCTTATTAAGTGCTACTAATTTAAATTAGCAATATTAAAAATGTCTTCTTTTAACCCAAAGCAAAATACTTTTTGGGCATCCTTTTTTCACAATTTTTTTTTGCTCAGCTGTGACGTTTGTGTTATGACAGATAGCAGGAAAAAAACAACAACCCCACAATCTGCTGTTGCATTAAACATTTGTTACCATTCCAGGTCAAAACAAAGGCTTTACTGAGATTAGCATGAATATGGTATCACACATCTGTCAATATTGCTTCTTCTCTGGATAAGCATATTTTTGAGCCATTTCCTTGCAATGATAGTATTTTCTAAATTACATGTAAAAGGACATTATACTTAAAGCAGAAATGTTAATTTTTATTATATTACATGGATGGAAGTTGAAGTAAATTCAATCCAATCAAAAGGATTGAATATACTGTATGAATTGAAATGATCTACAAAATATTCAGAATTTGGTAAGATTTACTGTTTCTCTGTATCTATTTTGAATGGAAAATGTTACCTTCAGAGTAAAAGCATGTCATGTCAAAGCATAATATTTTGATCCCTAATATTTGAAAATATTTGACACATGACACCCCCTGCATGCACCCCACCCCCATATATGCGCAGCAGAGATCTGAAAACCAGCTGGCTGATGGGAAGTGTGCATACATGCATGGTGGAGCTGAGCTGGGATGATGACTCATGTGCCTCCAGAGAGGGCTCTGTGTGCCACCTGTGGCATGTGTGCCATAAGTTCGCCATCATGGTCCTATACTATGGTTGGTTGAACTTCGTTGGACTTGGCCTATAGCTTTTCATTCTCAGATTCTGATTCAATTGAGATTTCTTCCTACATCCAGTCTTGAGTGAAGGAGAAATCCAGAAAAGCCTTATATGCTATGAACACAGATACCACAAAATATGATCCACTTCTTTCTGCAGTGTTCCTAAGAGCATTTAAAGGACTAGCAAGAAACAATGGATTTTAATTAAAAGGGAGATGTTTTTGATTGTATAAAGGTCGTCTAATAAGGGAATGGACGGCTTTGAGAGATGGCGGACTCTCCTTCACTAAAGCATTTAAACCAGAGGTGGGTTGCTCCTGATTCAGCCCAGATTGGTTGAACTAGTAGTGGCAGTGGCAGGAGGCTCTGCCCACCTGCCCGGTCACTTCTGCACATGCACAGAAGCATTGCGTGCGTGTGTGAACCAAGAATTAAAAAAATGGAAACCCACCACTGATTTAGCAATAGCAATAGCAGTTAGACTTATATACCGCTTCATAGGGCTTTCAGCCCTCTCTAAGCAGTTTACAGAGTCAGCATATTGCCCCCAACAACAATCCGGGTCCTCATTTTACCCACCTCGGAAGGATGGAAGGCTGAGTCAACTCTGAGCCGGTGAGATTTGAACAGCCGAACTGCAGAATTGCAGTCAGCTGAAGTAGCCTGCAGTGCTGCATTTAACCACTGTGCCACCTTGGTTCTTTAAACAAAACTAGACAGACATCTGATGTCAGGGATGCTTTAAGAGTAGATTCTTCCTCTGGTGTGGATATTATCTAATATCCTGTTCAAATTTACATGTAGGGATTATATATATATATATATATACACACACATAGGGAGACATATATATATATATGGTGTCATTTTTCTCATTTTAGCAAATATATGAATAATTTATAAATCCTGTTTAAAGCTTAGGGGATCCTACTGTAAACTTCTCAATTTTTCTTATTTGTCTTTGGTCAATTTTCCATATATTGAAATTCAGTGTCATTGATCCTCATCACTGGTGAACCTTGATCTCTATTTGTATTGTATTGTATTGTATTTGGTTTATTTGTATGCCGCCCTTCTCCAGGAGGGACTCAGGGCGGCGAACAACTCAGAGGGGAAAGGGAACATAAACAACAGTACACAGCTGCTATTTGAAGGTTAAAGGAATTTAAATCTTGCCATGTTGGAGCGCAAGGCATGAAAAGCAAATTTCCTAGAACAGGGGTGTCAAACTCAAGGTCTGCAGACCGAATCCGGCCTGTGGGGTGCTTAGATCTGTGGGGCCACCCTGGAAACAGTGAAGGATCGACCCGCAGTGGCTCTCCCATCAAAAACGGGCTCCCAAGCTCCATTTTTTGCAGCAACCACCTCCTGCAACCCTCTGCCAGCAAAAACAGAGCTTGGGAGGGTGGCCCTCCCAAGATCTGTTTTTTGCTGGCAGAGGGTTGCAGGAGGCCATTGCAGCTGAAAATGGAGCTTGAGAGCCCGTTTTCACTGGCAGAGCACTTGGGCTGCCACAGGCACCCCCAACAAGCTGGCCGTGCCCACCACAGCTCTCCAAAGTCAAACACAACCCTGAGGTGGCCCTCAATGAAATCGAGTTTGACACCCCTGTCCTAGACAATCTTCCATCAAAACACTACCTAAACCAAGAACCTCACTTGAGTAAGGTCCAGCATTATATAACTTTAAAATGTGCTCTGATACATTATGCATACAAATTATGCACATTTTCCTTCATCATATGTCAAAGATGCGTGAGAGGGCTTACCTGTGTAGATTCCCATCAAAGTATAGATCAAAGTATTAGATGGTCCTTTTGATGTCACAGTCCTATTTGTGGTGTTTACCATGCAACTGCCTACACCACAGCACACCAGATCTGCTTCTGTGAGATTCACTAATACATTAAAAACAAAAGGAAACAGGGTTTTATTAATGGTCAAAATACAGACAAGAATGAAGGTTGTATAAGCAAATGAAGGCCAAATATACAATCCACTTGCAATTCCCTGTCATCAGTTTTAAGTTTTGTTTCAAAGAAAGTTAAACTGCATTGGTATTCTTATTTGTAATCTAAGAAATATCTGTGGGGGTCTATGATATTTCTTTCTTTCTTCTTTCTTTCTTTCTTTCATTCATTCATTCATTCATTCATTCATTCATTTGATTTCTATAACCACCCACCTCAGTCAAAGATTCTGGGTGGCTTACAATTCAAAAAAGTATATTACAATTAAAAATACTAAAAACATTTTAAAACATCCATATTAAATATACATAGGAGCAAGATATTTGTTCTATTAGTAGTACAGCCTGGAAACGGGGCCATTGGCACCCTGTGCACCCCAGGCATGTAAACATAGGCAGGTTTTTAGGTCCTTATGAAAGGCTAACAGGGTTGGGGGCCATTCTAATCCCCTGTATACTCTGTTATAAAAAATAAATTCCTAAGTGGTCTTTCTTGTGCATTCATGCTGCAAAGTCCTTCTCTCTAAATTACTTTTAGTGGTCCAGAAGTTCAAGCAATTATATCAAGAACTTGCTAATGCGTTGATGCACATCAGTGATGGGATTCAAATTTTTTTACTACCAGTTCTGTGGGCGTGGCTTGGTGGGCATGGCATGGCTTGGTGGGCGTGGCACGGTGGGCATGAAAGGGGAAGGGTACTGTAAAAGCTCCATTCCCTCCCCACTCCAGGGAAAGGCTACTGCAAAATCCCCATTCCCTTCCAATGAGCAGGGACTCAGGAGGCAGAGAATAGATGAGGGGTCACTCTGGGGCAGAGGTGGGTTCCTACCAGTTCGCACCTATTCAGTAGAACCGGTTCGTCAAATCTACCAAACCGGTTAGAGGAGGTTCCACAAGTGGACCCGGAAAGCAGGCCACACCTACAGAAGAGGTTCCAAAAAAATTTGAAACCCACCACTGGTCCTTGGATATGATTATTCTACACTATCATGCTCATATTTATAAAACTCAGTGCCTCTGTGAAAGGTAAGGATGACTACTGCGTTTGTGGTGCAATCAGAACATTGCGTGTGTTGAAGTTGTTTTAACGCAAACCAAAGATGCCTTTTAAAAAACAAGTTTACATCATATTCTTATGCATGCCAGTGCTGTGTGTGAGGTAATTTAAGGTGGTTCTAACAAGTGTCGTTGGCATCTTCATATCTGGCCACATGGGCGGCAAGCCACTCCCACAAAGGAGGCCACACCCACAGAGTAGGTTCGAACAATTTTTGAAGCCAGTCAGAGGTGGTATTTACCAGTTCTCTGAACTACTCAAAAATTCCGCTACCGGTTCTCCAGAACTGGAAAGAATCTGTTGAATACCACCTCTGATGCACATGATAAAATAGAACAATTATTTGTGACCCCCCCCCAAACCAATAACTGTGCCTTTGAGATGAATATGAGATTTTGAAACTTTTGAAGAATACCATTAACAGTTTCTGATTTGTTCCTAATAGTAATATTTGGTCAATCAGGAAATGTTACCCATTATGAATACAACTTTGTAAAATTGCCCCTTTAGTAATGATTTTAATTAGTAACATTCAATCCCTAACTATTTCTTAAAAGAACTGACTACTCTTGCAATCCATCTAGTCTCTATTATCCTTACATTAAAGGATTAAATCAAACTTAAAATAAAAACAATTAAAACATAGAATATAAATCCATAGACTGATTCTTTAATGTAAATGCTAGAAACATTATTTGTTAGAGTCATCTTGGTACTTACTTTATCAGATGATTAGTAAAACTAGTGCAAAATTGCATGGGATTATCTAATATGCTAAACCAAAATTAAACAAATTATGTTCCGGTTTAGGGCAATATATGAACTATACCTGGAATCAGTTATTTGCAAGCCCAAGAGGCAAAGTTAAGAGAACAAAGATCGGCTATAATACTAGCAAAAGAATTTTAAAAGCTTTAAAATATTTCCTTTCTCGTTACATGCTTTACAAATAACATAGGCTTCATGTGTCTTCTTTACTACATGTCTACTTATACATAATTACCTTTATTGGGAGTCTGGCCAAAAACCAGAGATGCTATTAGATTCCCCCAGACTCCAGAGGATCGGTATATCAAAAAGAAGATTCCAAAATACTGGGTAACTATATATTTTCCAATTTTGCCCACTTTCTGAGCGTATAAATTGCCGGCCATGGTAAGATAAGTGCACTTGGCTGACCAGAGCGGGGCTGCTCCCAGCCCTAAGATCATTGATGTGGGGATGAGTGTGAACCTGTCAAAAACACTTAATGTGGTTATTTTTATGAAACAAAACAAAATCCCAAAATACTTAGCATTCCACTGAATTTCAGAGAAATTTGCTAATTGTACTCCCTCTGCAAAAACAAAAACAGAATGCAAGGGAGGCAAATAATGATTCACATGTTTTGTATCTTCACTCTAATGACAAATCCTTCCAGAGTTGCGTAAGAAGTCATGATACAAGTACAGAATTAAAGCATCACCAACAGAAGTTCAAATTGCATCTTTCCAATATTGGCACCATAGACTCAAGTGATGTCCACCCACTATTTGCCTAGTATAACAGGATTGGCTGTTTCTGGGTAGGGTTTCCAGAGTGAACCAGACATTAATAAAATCAAAATCAAAACTAGCCTGTGTAAAGAATTTTATATGCAATGACCCTGTGAGTGGCTCAGAAGCTGCAGCTGCATAGAATGAAACAATATGTTTGTTCAGATGGACTCCTTACCATTCATATTTAAAATGTATTTCCTAAATTTGTAGTCAGTTTATTTATTTATTTAATTTATTTAGTTTGTCAAACGTAAAAAAACAACAGGTATAAGTATAAACATAAATATGAACAGTAAATGGGGACAGATTTGATCCAGAAATTAGAAAAAATCTCCAGGGGTGCTCAAACTTGACAGCTTTAAGACTTGCGGACTTCAACTCCCAGAATTCCTCCTCTTGCTCTTCATCTTGATGATGCCCAGATGGGAGGGGGGAGGGAGCTGGAACCGGTTCTAAAAGGCACTGTAGATTTGTGGAACCTCTTCTATAGAAGAGGTTACAACTGGCAGGAACCCACCCCTGCCCCTTACAGACCTCTTAGGAATGGGGTGAAGTCAATGGTAGATAGTCTTAAGTTAAAATTATGGGGGTTTGGGGATATTTGGTGTAGTGTTAATAGTTTGGTGTAATGTTGAAGGCATCAGGCTTGAAAGTAGGAGATGGTGAGTAGCCTGCTTTAGGCACAAAGCCAGCTGGGTGACCTTTGGCCAGTCACTTCCTCTTAGTCCTAGCAAAGGAGGTAATGGCAAACCACTAACCAAAAAGTTTGCCAAGAAAACTGCAGTCAGTTGCTAGCAGTCAAAAACTGACTTGAAGGCACACAAACACATATGTTTTAAGGCATCCCTCATTTCTGAGGGTTCAAGGCAGTTTACAGAATAGGGCTTTCTTTTTACCCCCATGGCAACAGTCCTTTGAAATAGGATGGGCTGAGAGAAAATTGTGAGCTATAATTCTGGAATGTCCATATCACACCTACTTGAGTCTGTCTAATATAATGAAACACAGGATATTCCAGAGGTGCTATGCCTACTAAGGATAGATTGCTATGCATATAGTCTTTGACTTACGACCTCAAACTTCCACAAACTGTGATCAGAACTTCCATTGCTAAGCAAGGCAGTTGTTAGTGAGTCATCCGCAATTTTATAAACTTTTCTTCGCTGTGGGTATTAAGTGAATCACCATGATCATTAAATGAATCAGGTAGTTATTAAGTGAAATCCATCTTCCTCTATTGCAGGGGTCAGCAATCCATGGCTCTGGAGCTGCATGTGGCTCTTTCATCCCTCTGTTGCGGCTCCCTGTTGCTGGTCGGCTCCACAATTGATAGGGCTTTCGGTTAGGAGAGGTAGAGGAAAGAGGACACTGTGCTAGGAGACTCTATGTTGGGGGAACCAGACTTCTGGTCAGCTCCAGAATTGAATGGGGGGGGGGGTTCCGGTTAGGACATTTATGGTTCTTGGAGTGTTTAAGGTTGCCGACCCCTGCCCTATTGACTGTTTATTGGAAGCCAGCTGGGAAGGTCATAAATGGTAATCCTGTGACTCTGGGATGCTGCAACTATGAGAAATACATATCAGCTGCCAAGCACACACATTTTGATCACATGATTATGGGGACATTGTGAAGATTGTATAGTAAATACAAGGTCTGGTTGCAAGTTACTTTTTTCAGCCCTTTGAACAATCATGAAATGAATGGTTGTAAGTTAAGGACTATTTATAAGAACACATAAAACCAGCCCTCATAATAGGAGAAGAAATGGCTTTTTAAAAGTTTAATGGTCAAAGTACAACTTATTTATGGCTGCATAAAGTTACCACGTTTTTTTATCATGTGATACTATCGATTCTTTTGTACTCACTAGAGGTTGGTGGCAGAGGTGATATTCAGCAGGTTCTGACCAGTTCTGGAGAACCGGGAATGGATATTTTGAGTAGTTTGGAGAACCAATAAATACCACCTCTGTCCTGCCCCACCCCTATCTATTCTCTGCCTCCCGAGTCCCAGCTGATCGGCAGGGAATGGGGATTTTGCAGTAACCTTCCCCTGGAATGGGGAGGGAATGGAGATTTTACAGTATCCTTCCCCTGCCACGTCCACCAAGCCACGCCCATCAAGCCACACCCACAGAACCAGTAGTAAAAATTTTGAATCCCACCACTGGTTGGTGGAAATTAAAGTTACATGGGTTACATAGCATTCCCCAGGAATGGAGGGCTAGTACCCTCTGGATATTTTGCGGGGAGGGTTGTCTCCTCCCAAACGTCTACTGCTAATCTGGCCAACTTTCTGGATGGAGATTCAAGGAATCTCTGGGATACTCCATCGCTGGAAGTTTTCAAGAAAAGTTTGGACAAGCGTTTGCTTGGGATAGCATAAGGGCCCTATGATTCTTTGAGACATCATGGGGGTTGGAGAGGATACCAGGCTGATCAAATGTTAGCTAAACTTCTCTTTCCCTATCCTTTCCTTTTGAAATGTAATTATAACTCCAGTCATTAGATAGTGCCTTCACTGGCTTCTGCTTGGTTTCACTTGGCTCAGGCTTTGTTTGGTAAAGGAGATGTAAGTGGTTGCCTCAGCTACAAAAGCGGTTGCTGTACACTCCCCAGCGTATCTGTTTATTTGTTCTGCTTTTTTTGTTCATGTTCTAATAGCTCATGAAAAAGCAGCATGTGAGTGGTTATTTTGCTTTGATGAGAAACCCTTCACTGACATATCAGAGGTAGACTGGTTAAAAAAAAGTGGACAAGGACAAAAACAAAACCACAAACCAGGGATCTGCAAAACCATCTTAATCATCTATAGAATGGTCTAGAGCAGTGATCTTCAACCTTGGCAACTTTAAGACCTGTGGACTTCAACTCCCAGAGTTCCTCAGCCAGCAAAGCAAAGCTGGCTGAGGAACTCTGGGAGTTGAAGTCCACAGGTCTTAAAGTTGCCAAGGTTGGAGACCACTGGTCTAGAGCAACAGCTTCAGTTTTACACATGGAAATTGTGGCATAAATCCTACCCATATGGCTATCCCTCAAACCCAAAACTAGTAAGACTATTTGAGATCTGCTTCTCCCAGCGTCTTACTTTAAGTACATCCGAAAATGATCTTGATGTGGGTGAAGAAATGATCAAAACTAAGTGAGGCAGAAGAAATACACCAAAGATATTCACCACAAATCTGATCTTTTCTTTCTTTTCCCCTGTTTTTCCAAGGGCATTGAACTGTTGCTGTGCTTTCATTCCCTATTTCCATTGACCAATAAAAGTTCTATCCAGATTGAAACTGGTATCAATTTGAGGCCTGGCCTGATCTCAAATATTTAAAAGCTTTTTCTTACCTTCACTTCATTTTAGGGAGCCGAAGGCCCCAATTTCATTCTTTAAAAACTCACATATAAAGTTGGGTTTTGGCTCTGTTCATTTGAAGATCTTGGCATGTTATAAAAAACTCAATTCTTACCTTCTAGTCAATAAAAGTTGCACACCTCTTCTATAGATATTCCTCCATTTCCCTTTCTAGCTGTTGTCTGCTGATTCCTCAAGTACCAGTAATGTTTTTAGCCTCAAAGCATTGAGTTTGGTGCTATCATTAAAAACGTTTACTTGTCCCCTATCAAATCCTAAAGTGACTTTCAATCTTATGTTTTGTGAAGTCCAAGCCATCTAATGAACAAA
Source organism: Thamnophis sirtalis (assembly GCF_051295495.1). Classification (NCBI taxonomy): domain Eukaryota; kingdom Metazoa; phylum Chordata; class Lepidosauria; order Squamata; family Natricidae; genus Thamnophis; species Thamnophis sirtalis. Next base: position 73,057,517 of record NW_028261386.1, on the reverse strand, counting down.
CATCCACTTATTTACTATACTTTTCTCCATTTAGTTAGATTCAATTAGATCTTTCATGGTGGTATCCCACTACAGATATGTCAGCCAGAAATTATATCTGTCCCCCCAAATGTGTAGGAATGGAGCAGGCAGGTGGAGGGGGTGGTGGAGTTAAGTATGTCATAAGTTTGGAGTCCTTGCATTCCCACAAGCATTCCAAGTTCAACCCCTCCTGAATTCTGTTGATCTTTATCTGTTGACAATTTATTGTTGAACTTTAGTTGACCACATACTTTATCAGGTTGAATAAATATTTCATGCTGCAACTTTACGAATGGGCCTGATTTTTTGTGTCTGACAAAATGCATTGCAAATGTCATAGGAATTAGGAAATACTAATTACCAGCTGGCATAGAAGTTTCCCAAAGAGAATGTAATGTAGCAACACATTGAGCCTACAATGGTCCATTTGCATCCAAATTTCTTAATGATGACTGATGGGAGAAACATGGAGGACAGGATGAGAGTACCATAGATCATACTCAGGGAGGCAACTCCCAGGCCTTCTTCAGAGTGGAGGCTGCTCTGTACAGACAAAATGCAATGGAGGCACATATTTATAGCAAACACAATAACACATAGGTGACAGTGATGAATAGAAAAAGAGGAAGAGACAGTTAAGCCAGAGAAGTTTTGCAATGAAACTATGATATCAAACACATATGACAAATGCATTGTCATTACAAAATGCTGTCTGTGCTTACTGTGTCCTGATTTCTGAGGAAATCAGAGCATTTGGGTAATGATATCATCACACACATTTCATCAAGCCTCCCTACCCTCATGGGTGCCCACAAATTAAGCTCCTCTTTTGGGATACTCAGACTCATCAGTCTTTATTGCACAGAGCAATGAAAATGCAGTGTGACTCTTGCTTTAGAAAAGAACCAGTTTGACCAAGCCATCAATTGCCATCAATTAAAGGACTAATGATTATCCAAAGCTACTTCAGCCAGAGAACGTTAGTTGGTACATTTTGCAGATGGAGCAAACAGTTAAGAGGGTGCATGGCCCACAGCTGCATAATGGATAGAGAAAGTGACTTTGTTGTAGTTTCTTTCAGAGGCTGTAAAGGAGATGGCAGGAGTTTTGTACTTTCATAATTGCAAGGATTTGAATCTTTGAAAGTAATCTTACACTAAGGAAGTATTAGCACATCTGACCCTGTTTCCTGTCTAGTCTGCCTGGGATGATTGACAGTTGACGTAGTCACGGAGGGATAGCAGGCAGTTGGATGTGAATATTGTTGAAAGGAGAGAGATGCTGAGGATTTTCTTCATACAAGAAAAAATATTTGGTCACATCACCAGGATCACTGCCCTTATCTTGAGGCACTTATGATTTATTTCAATTTGGGGGTTAAAACTTTCTTCCATTATGCAATCTCACCTCATTCATTTGAAAACAAAGAAAATCAGATTTTCTTAAGGCAGCATAAAGAATACGAACATTACAGAGAATAGTTTTAATAGCAATTAAAAGGCACAATAAAATAAATAAAGCATCCACTATAGTGCATTAAATACACTATGCAATATGTGTTTAATATAATACATGAATATATATAACGCATGCATGCATGCATGCATGTGTACATATAAATGTACACGATCAGAAAAAAATGAAAGCAGAGAAATGTGAAAAGCAAATGAGGGAGGGAGGGAGAGTGAGTGTACAATTCATTACACAGGTCTGCAAAAAAAAATTCGAGAGCTGTTTTGGTTATTCCATGTAATCTTTATGTTTTTTGGTGTGCTGAATCAGAAAATGACCTCCATTTTGTCATAGGACATCATGTGTCCTGACAATTTTAGGTAACTGTGTTAAATAAGGCAATACCTCAAAATAAATGGAAAGACTTATAAAATTAAAGTTTTATTACAATATTTTCATGAAAATGCTTGTTTGAACTGAAATGAGCTCACCTACACACACTAAACTCGATTCTTCTTCCTTGTGAGGCTCCTCTTGGTGCATTTACACTTGTGAGTAGCATCTGGAATGTCTCTCTGAAGCATCCAACAGTAGTCTGCCATCATTGTAATGTTCCATTTTCCCTGGTATCTCCTTTCCATCTCTTTAATGTCTTGGTGGAATTGTTCACCTTGTTCCTCACTTACAGCTCCCAAATTTTCAGGAAAGTAGTCAAGGTGGGACTGGAGGAAATGTACTTTCAAACTCATCAGGCAACCTAAAGCTTGAAATGCTTTCAGCATTCTTCCAACAAACTTTTTGTAGTGAGGATCTTTGTTATTGCCTAAAAGTTTCTGTACGACTTCTTTAAATGCAACCCACCTTTCTTTTTGAGGATCCATCATGGTATTGACAAACTCTTGATCAACTATAAGCCTTCTAATGTCTGGTCTGACGAACACATCTTTCTTCAATTTTGCCTCCGACAGGCATGGAAACTTGGTGACCAAATAGTTGAAGCGTTCTCCATCTCTTGGAAGTGATTTTATGAATTGCTTCATCAATCCCAATTTTATGTGGAGAGGGGGGTAGAAGAACTTTATGGAAAGGTACCAAAGTTTCTCGGAGGACATTTTTTTCACCAACTGTTAGCATCCTCGGCTGCCAACTCTTCTTGGTCCAGTGATTTTGTCGGTCTCGACTGTCCCATAGACACAGAAAACAAGGGTATTTAATATACCCAGCTTGTTGCATGCACAAGACCTTCAAGTCCCCATACACTTGCCAACCATGGTCTTCATATTTAAGTTTATGAAGAACCAATTCCAAGTTCTCGTAGGTGCCTTCAAGTGTACGGAATGACCTACAGGTATGGAAGCGTAAAAACCGTTGTGGAGTAAAACTGCTTTGAGACTTCTTTTTGAAGAATCTATAAAAAGATGCCATTGCTCTGAATCATATTGGATTTTAAATTGACCCATCAGACTTTCGACATCGATGCAATAAACCAACTTGTCTTCCTGGGCAAAGTAAGGAATGAACTCCTTTTCATGATGTCTGAACCATGAAGATGACACTCCTGGCAACAATAAATTCCTGCTTTTCAGCCTTGATTTGAGTAACTCAGCGGCATTTTTGGGAAGATTCAAGTCTCTTACAAATCATTCATCTCCTCCTGAGAAAATAATTTTGGTCTTGTATCATCTTCAAAGTCAGAACTTGATTCGTCATCTGGTTCAGGTATGACTTTACCTTCATTGGAGCTAGGTATCTCTTCCAAGGTAGCAGGGGGCTGGGGTACTGGTATATCTGTGCCATGGGGGATGGGACGAATTGCTGAGTGAAGATTGGGGTATGAAATGGAATGCTTCCATTTGGAATTAAACCCTTTCACATCGCATGAACAAAAGTAACAGTCATCACTATGGTTCTTTTGCTCTTGCCATACTATAGGAATCCCATAACAGAAATATTTTTTCTTACCTTTGAACCAGTTTTGGAGGTCCTCAACACACCGTTTTCACACTTTATGAGGTGCCCAAACTTTATCTTGATCTCCAATTTTTAGTCCAAAGTATGCAAAGTATACTTTTTTCACAAAGTCTGTAATATTCTGTGGTTGCTTCAACATTGTATATTCACCACAGATGAAACAGAAACTGTCTGGCAAATTAATACACTTTCATGGAGCCATAACATAACGGTTGAAGAATGACGAGCTAACATGAATTGCGATGAAAAATTGTGAACAGCCTAGAACCAAGAACCTGATGATGATTCATGCACAAGTGTGGCATGCAGGAGAGAGCAGCTCTGGGTCTGTACATGAGATGTCACAGTGCTGGCCACGCCCCCTGCACTGCCCGGAGATGCTGCTATCTGCCCTGTGTCTCCCTCCCATTGGATTATTCAGGAAAGATTAACCCCTTCTACCATTAGAAGCACAGACTTAAAACTTGCTTAGCTTATGTATATATTGCTGACCATCAGATTTACAGTGCTATTTTTTTTACATAACTCGGATAAACCCTTTAAGGTTTTTTTGGCATTTTATATCTTAAATGCACTTATATGAATTAATTAATAGTAATTTGGACTTTAAATTTGGTTAAAAACCCATAATATAAAAAAATACCAAAAATTATTTTTTTAAAATAAATTTGAAGACAATTTTGCATGTTGTGGCAAATCATGACGTCTAGGAGTTTTTTCAATATTTTATTTGTTTTCAGCACACCAAAATACATGGAAATTAGATGAAAATAATCAAACAGCCTTTTAGTTGCAGACCTGTGAATTATCTGCATATACTGGAATGAATAATGCACAACAGGATCTCACAGATCCAAATAAAGTTCACCTACCTGAAGATTTTGGAGTCCTCCATAAGCAGTAAAAAGAAATGTGAATCCAAATGACATCACAAGAATGTTTTTCAGATATGAATCCATAGCTGAGTCATAGAAGTTCCCAGTGGAGAAACCTGGCTTTCCTTCACCTTTAACACAAAGGAATCATGTTAGCTACATGAATACTGCCCACAAATGTTGCCTTCTTCAGCTTTGAAAATGCTACAGGTCTGGTAGCAATGGTAAGAAATAGTACCAATTAACTTGATTTGAAGTATTGATTGGGTTCCACGCAAGGCGTATAACATTTGTATGAGGTCTTCCCTTACACCCAATTTTGCAAATCATTTCTAGCCAGAAGGCAGCTTTCCAGATTGCTTTTTTGAAACAGATCCTCCTTCCTTGCCCACTCACACTGAAGAAGAAATATATTTTAAGAAACAGGTGGGTGGGATACAGTTTTAGCTTAGCATGGAAAGGTCACTTGGAAAGTTGCAACACTTACTATCCCCCCAAATACTGTCCCTCAAACTACTTTCTTCCAGATATGTTGGAGTCCAATTCCCATCACATCCAGCCAGGATATGAGTAATTGGACTCCAAGATATTAGATATCTCTGTGATACTCTTGTGCTTTAAGTGTAGACACTTAAAAAAGAGAATTTATGTGCAACAAGCCAAATTAAACCGATCTACCTAGAACAAGAAGTTGAGAGTTCAACAGATGTACTGTAGATAGAAACGAAGAAATCAAGGAGCAGAGTACAGATACAAAACAGCACTAAGGACACATAAATTTAATAACAAACAAACAAACACAATAAAATCATCCCAAACCATAAGAAAACTCTAGGCAGGTATGAAAAACTCGAGACAGAGGTCTTTCTGCCTCCAGGAATAGAAGATTATTTTTTGAATCATGGTTTGCAAACAATTGTTTATATAAATTGGGTTATATTTTTTTGTTGCCTTAGCGTGCCTGAGTTGTCAGTGGATCCAGAACACAACTCACTTATCCATTTTCCTTTGCAGGGGCTGAATTTTCCAACTTCTTGTAAGTGAATCTTTCCAAAGGAATGTGCTGCCTCTTTACTGTAAGAATTTGTCAAGGCTGAAAAGTTTTTTTTTTAAAATTGTACCAAGCTCTGAGCGTACCTCAAAGGCCTGTGGTATGTCAGCCTTGACACTCTTTTAGTTTTTTCTGTCAGGGCACTTAAGATTAAGCTGACTCCAAAAGAGCCCAGACAGCCTTTGCATTTCTGCCTCAGCTCTTATACATGCAGGGAATTTAAAGAATGCCCCCCTTGAATACCTTCCTCACTATAGCAATGCAGGCCTGCCACAATAATTTGTTATAGAATGGACACTTCTAGCAAACCAAGGAACACCTTTATGTAGCTTTAAAAAGGAAAAAGAAAGAGCTCCATTTTTCCTTGAAGTTCAATTTTCCTTTTTTTCTAAACTTATTTCAGTTTGCTTACTAATGGGCTTCTTTGCATTTTTGTTTATATGGTCATACAACTTTAATAAGCGTAAGAATTCAATGTTTGGGGTGTATTATCAGCCACCCTAAAGGATGGCTTTCATTCACCTTAATTGCCTTATATGGGAAAGTTTATGAAACTTTTCCTCAATACCATGATCAAACTCCTCCACTGCACTTAGCAGATTGTTTGAGTTTGCATAGCATGCTAAACCATCATGGTTTACATTCATAGTGGCTGCATTCTTCTGTATCTTTTCTTTTATGTATATGTACCAAAGACAAATTCCTTGTGTGTCCAATCACACTTGGCCAATAAAGAATTCTATTCTATTCTATTCTATTCTATTCTATTCTATTCTATTCTATTCTATTCTTTGTACCAAGGAAAAAATAAATCATCTGCACCATGACTTAATACAATGTATGAACTCAGTCTGATATGTTAGCAGCATTTGCAAAATATTGATATTGTGAATATCATATCATTGATTAGTAATATTATAGAATGTTGAATATGTTATTTGCTCAATATTATGTTGCTAACAATGTATTTTAATTGTAGTTTTAACATTTAGGCTTTTTGTGATAGTTTTTTATTGTATATGCTACCCAGAATCAGTCAATCTTTTATTATGATTATAGACAAGACTTAAAAATTAAAGCGTTAAAATAAACTAAAACAAAACAGGACATAATGTTATATTAGAACAAATGGTGATATCTTCAATGGGCTGCCACATTCTGTCTGATTTTACAGACAGAATAGCTGAATTTAAGGAAACATACAAGGAAACTGTATCACATTGTTCTGATAGTAACAGTTGTACATAAAAGAGGCCAGAATTTCCCAGATATTTTACAAAGTAAGGAGTTATAAAATGAGTCCATAAACAGAAGGATGACTCAGAGTCACTTTATGTTGAGATGGGTGGGTATATAAATGCTAAACAAATAATAAATAATTAAATACAGGTTGTCCTCAATTTACAACCATTCATTTAGTGACCATTCAAAGTTACAACAGCACTGGAAAAACATAATTTGTGACTGGTTCTCACATCAGTGCAGCATCCCCATGGTCATATGATCAAATCTTGGTGCGTGGCAACTGGCATGCATTTATGAAGGTTGCACTGTCCAGGATCACATGATTTGCCATCTTCCCAACAACCTTCTGACAAGCAAAGTCAGTGGGAGAAGCCAGACTTGCTTAACAGCCGAATGATTCACTTAAGAACTGCAGTGATTTGCTGTGGTAATAAAGTTCGTAAAAATGCGACATGACTCATTGAAGAGCTGCTTTGCTTACTAACAGAAATGTTTGGCTCAGTTGTAACTGGAAGTCGAGGACCACCTGTAAAACAGAGCAGTGTACCAATGCAAAAAATTGTATCTGACTCTGTGATATCAGGAGATGAATGATGGCTTCTTCTTTTTTTTAATGTTTTATTGATTTTATTTATATTCAATCCAATTTTCATTTGGTCTGGGTACAGCAATGTTTCATCAGGCATAGTATTCATTCTTGCTATAACATTCATCACCATAATAGTAATAGTGCAATAACATAGTCACAATGACACGTAACATCCTCTGCTTTAACAATTCTTCTCTTTAAGATTTCCTCTTTTAATATCTCTTCCTTTCTAACTTCTGTCAGGAGGTGAATGATGGCTTCTGAAGGAAAAACCATCTGCTCCCTACTTTCCCCCCCTCATGCTTTTTGTATGAACTGCAGGCTTAGTATCTCAGGTAACACTGAAAAGTATGAACATTTTCTTTTGGGCCTGCACATTCATGCTTCTGCACCACACCACAGAAAAGGAAACTGAAAGCTCAATTCAGATGCTATGTTTATTTTTTTTTAAAATATAAAGGCACTGAATAACATCAGATGTTGCATTTAGAGTGGAATTCAACCCGGACAGAATCCTTCTGTAAAAAGGCTCCCAGTCCATTCTTCCAGAGCCGATCATATCTATTTTATTCACAGAAGGATCATTTCTTGTTCTTTTGACCCCTTGTGACATTTCCCCAAAAGATCTAACTCAGAAGCATTTGGGAGCCATCCAAATCAAGCCCTGCAGGTGGCATTGTTTTTGATCTAAGGCAGAGGCCCATGTGATAAGAAAGGGGATCATTTCCAAGTTTCTCAACCACCTCGAGAAAAGACTGGCATTCCAGGACAATTCATGTCCCTGGAGCTCATGTGGAAAAAGGAGAAATTGAAATTGGGATCAAAACCATCTTCTCACCTTGGATAGCTAATCTCTCTCTCTCTCTCTCTCTCTCTCTCTCTCTAACTCTCTCTCTCTCTCTCTCTCTCTCTCTCTCTCTCTCTCTCTCTCTCTCTCTCTCCCTCCCTCCCTCCCTCTCTCTCCCTCTCTCCCTCTCTCCACTTTCATCCTATCAAACAACTAACTATAAACCAACATTTAATATGGAACATTTTATCCAGAGCTGGGCCAAAATGATTCATGCCAGCTCTATTTAGATAATTGCAATCATGGCAAAGCAAAAGGATGTGAGGACTTTTCCACAAGAGAAAGTGGGAAGGCTGCATTTCAGACGATTCCAGAGGTCAGAAAGAGATCAAAACATTGACTCATGCAACCCGTCCTTTACATGTCTTATTCACACAACTTTCAACAGACTCGTCACCATACATGTGTAGCATTTGCACCATGCAAAAAGAGAGAACAATGGTATCATTCAATAGCTAGTGTCAGATTATAGTCTGGGAGACCGACAGCCAACTTTATTTTCCATTTTTGCAGATTCAGTCAGCTCAGTTCTCTGGTTGTCAAACTGAAACTGAAAGTTGCCACCTACCCAATCATATCTTGATTCATCTGGCCCATGAATAGCTCATCTGTTCAAAAGAAAGCATCTTTCTCAATCCCTGCTAGATATGATTGATTGAATGTAGAAGGCACCTTCCTGGAAAAGCAGGTCTTGTATTACTGTAGTAATCTATGGTATTAATATATTACTATTTTAATAATTAATTAATTAATCTCATTAATCTCCCATTAATAATCTCTCATATGGTCGACTCAGTGGTGGGTTCCAGATCCTGTTCCAACCGGTACATGGATGCATGCAGTGCGCGCATGCATTGTACTGTCCAGCTACGCCTCTGTGAGCCTCCCTGAGCCTCCGCGACACTTCAACTGCTAAGTGGAGGGTCGCGCAGGTGCTGTATGCGCTGTGCACATGTGCAGAAGTGCCAAAGACTTTAAAGACTGGTAAGGAGCACAGGCAGGCAGGCAGGTGGGCCCTCTGGAGCACCATACCGGAACTGTACCTGGTGCTCCAGGCAGGCTCCGGTACGCCCATACCAGGGTGTACCGCCTGCAACCCATCACTGGGTTGACTGGTAGCACCCTTTTTATACTGTATGTACTTGTGGATAAGCTGAGATACTTCCTAAATTGAGTTTGGTTTATCTGGTTTATCTGCCAATCTATGAATATGTATAGTGGATTTTCCACTCAGCTTTTAAAAAGTACCTGTATACCTTGAATATACTTGTGAATAAGCTCATCCACAGATAAACTGACCTTGAGTTAATTTCCAAAATACCAAGGGAAATGTGCCACCTGTGGATATACCAATTGTGAAAATGTAAACATATGAAATTACAAAGGTCAGCTTATTTGTAAGTGGCCCATTTATTCATGGTATTTTGGATATAAATTTGAGAGTCAGCTTATTCACCAATGGGCTTACATGTGAATGTATATTGTACAACAATGCAACAAAAAAAAAGCTGAATGCTATAATTATTTTCTTTAAATAGTCACAATTATCTTATATCTGCATCAAAAAGTAATTGAAATTATTCCACTCTTAACATTTTTCTTGATTATTATTGAAGTGGTATATATACCACCTTCGTCTATGGTTTTTAATGTACATTATGAGCTAATATCTTTCATATTTACCAAGTTTTCAAAAGTGTGTTTGAATAGGTGTCTAATAAATAGACACCCACAAGTGTTTGGCCAGGGCCTCTGGAATCCCAAAATTTTGTTATCTCAGACTCCTTGATAAGACCTCCATGATAGCTGTGAAACTGACCAGAAGCAGCCTTAAAATGTCAACCTATGCAAACAGTTCTGGAGATAAGAGTTAAAAGAAACCTGATCCAGAAAATCAGCTATCTGGTCATGTTCTTATAGTGCCTTGAAAAATACTTCCTTGTCATTCTCCAGTTTAGTTTCATCATCTCCAAAAAATACTGTCTCTGCACAGATAATTCTCCATGTGAGAAGTTGATTCTCCAGTCCTAGCAGTCTTTCTGAAACATTTTAGTTTGATGGTACCTAATCTGGTTGAGGGCAGGATCCACTGAAGTACAGTTATATCAGATTGTATTAATAGATAGCTAGGTAGACTGTGTGTGTGTGTGTGTGTGTGTTTCTGTGTGTGTGTGTTTGTGTGTGTGAGAGTGTGTGTGTGTGAGAGTGTGTGTGTGTGTGTGTGTGTGAGAGAGAGAGAGAGAGAGGAGGGAAGAATATGCAGTTTATATCTTTGAACATATATATGTGATCTACTTTTCTCTCTCTTTCTCTTTCTCGTTCCTTTTAAATGGAAATATCATTCATAAAGCAATGATACATCACATGTTTATATGTAAGGATGCCAGCATGTGATATAACACTAGCCATTATTGCCAATTGAAAGCACTTTTCTCTCCCTTTCTGCCCTCTTTCATTTTTGCTCCATAAATAATAACAATAGCTTCTTACACCGAATAGTATTCTTCTTAGTCAGATTAAAGATGGTCAGAAGGTGACAGGTTCTAATTGCAGAATAATATACAAATAGTGCTAAAGAAATATATTTTGCATAATAATAATAATAGTAATAATAATACTCCGCCATTGCCGGTCCCAAGCCCGGATGAGAAAGGAGGAGGGTTGGGGTCAGGTTGGCAACTGGCCCCATAAAAAAACCCCACCAACCCATACAATATGGTGAAAGAAACGAATAAAAATTTTACACCGCATCGGTCGTCGCGCGGGTTAACAAGGGCCGCGGCGGATGTTGGAGTCCCTGGACATCCATCGACAAGTGGGCTACAAGTGGACCAGCCAACAAAACGACAAAAATATAGTGCAGATGAAAACCGTGCCATAATGGCCTGTTACTACAACTCAGAGCCAGAAAAAAGAGGTTATTTAAAGCGAATGTATGAATTATGGAAAGAACAATATCCAGATTCAAATGTTAGTGAACAATGACTAGCAGAACAAAGGCAATTTATTATACGGAATAAAGTGTTTAGTGAAGTTGAACTTGAGGAAATTCAGGCAAATTGCAAAAACAAAAAAACAATATCACAAGCAGAAATAACTGATATTCAAGACACAACTAAAGACATTATAGTAGAACTCCCAGAAGAAGCTCTCGGGGAGGAAATAACACTACCACCACTAGAACCAGTTATCACTGAACCAACTGATGAACTAACTCAAAAACAAAAAGAATTGAAGGATAAGATCATGGAGCATTTTCTGCTTAATGAGGAAAGGCAACGTTTACCATCACTAAAAACTGTGCCTAAGAAAATTTTGGCCCCTATCATGAAAATGGTTAATGCAGTGTTTTCAACAATTGAACCGGGATCCATCTTGGAAACAAACCAGTTAATGTACAGCGCAGCTGTAATAGTCACTAATGAACTAGGCATTAAAATTAAAGTACCTAGTCACACAACAGAAAAAGCATCAAAGCCAAACTGGAAAATCCGTTTAGAACAAAAAATCAAAAAATTAAGGGCAGATGCTAGTAACTTAAAGAACATGCATGAGCAACGGCTTAAAAACAACAAAATCATAGATCGGCTAATCAGAAGATATAGATTGGATACAAGAAACATCAATGAAGCTGTAGAGATTGTAAAACAGCAGATAACGGCAACAGCTAGAAAAATTGAAAGATATGAGGCACAAATCATCCAATATAAACAAAATCAGCAATTTCGATCAGACCAACGGCATTTTTATCAAAGTCTTAATGTGAATGGTGACACCAAAAGTGAAAAACCAGAAAAACAGGCCACAGTTGAATTCTGGAAAGAATTGTGGGAAAATGCAAAGGACTACAACAAGGAAGCAAAGTGGATACATGACTTTGAGAAAAGCATTGGCAACAAACAAATGCAAGTATTAGAAATAACAACTGAGATGGTCAAAAATCGAGTTAAAAAGGTAAAGAATTGGACATCACCTGGAAAGGACCAATTACATGTTTTCTGGCTCAAATATCTGACCAGTTTACATGCAATATTGGCCAGGCAACTGAATGAAATTTTACAAATGGCCAAATTGATGAATGGTTGACAACTGGAAAAACATACTTGATTCAGAAAGATGCAACTAAAGGAACAACACCTGAAAACTACAGACCAATAACATGCTTGCCAACAACCTCCAAATTACTCACAGGCATTATTGCAGATAACATGATGGATTATTTGGAAACAAACAACATCTTGCCAGTAGAGCAAAAAGGCAACAAAAGAAGGAGCAGGGGCACAAAAGATCAGCTTCTAATTGATAAAATGATATTAGAAAATTGTAAGAACAGAAAAACGAACTTGAATATGGTCTGGATTGATTACAAAAAGGCATTTGACTCACTGCCACATAGTTGGATCATAAAATGCTTAGAAACAACTGGCATTAGCAAAAATATTACATCCTTTACTGAAAAGGCGATGAAACAATGGAGAACTGAGTTGGCAGTAGGGAATGAGATCTACAGAATGGTTAATATCAAGCGAGGAATTTTCCAGGGTGATTCACTTTCACCTCTTCTCTTCTACATCGCAATGATCCCACTATCAGTAATCTTTAAAAAAATGAAATTAGGCTACCAAACAGCCAAAGAAGCTGAAAAAATTTCGCATTTACTATATATGGATGATTTGAAACTCTATGGAAAGTCAGAAATAGAAATCCAATCATTGACAAACACAGTCCGAGTATTCAGCACCGATATTTCAATGCAGTTTGGCATGGAAAAATGCGCCACTGTATCCATAAAAAGGGGCAAAATCACTGCATGTGAGGGAGTTGAAATGCCCAATGGCCAATTAATTAAATGCAAAGAAAATGAAGCCTACAAATACTTAGGCATTCTGCAGTTGGATAACATCAAGCATGGAGAAGTAAAAACTATTGTCAGGCGAGAGTACACCAACAGAGTTAGGAAAATTTTAAAATCTAAATTGAATGGTGGAAATACAATCAAGGCCATAAATACCTGGGCAATACCAGTTATAAGATACACAGCTGGTATAGTTAACTGGACACAAGCTGATTTGGAAATTTTGGACCGAAAAACCAGGAAACTAATGACAATGCACTACAGTTTACATCCACGTGGTGATACTGATAGACTATTTCTGCCCCGAAAATCAGGTGGCAGAGGATTATTACAAGTGAAGCAAACAGTTGAAGAAGAAAAACATGCACTGGCTGATTATTTAAAAGAAAGTCAAGAACACCTATTAATCGAAGTAAAGAACAAAAATCTACTGAAGGCCCAACAGACGAAACAAGAATACAGAAAAGATGTGATAAAATCAAGAATGGAGAGTTGGCAGAACAAAGCACTGCATGGCCAATTTCTGGAAAAAAATAAAAGATAAAGTGGACAGTAAACAAACTTGGTTATGGTTAACAACAGGTACATTAAAGAAAGAAACAGAGTCACTAATCCTGGCTGCGCAAGAACAAGCTATCCGCACAAATGCCATTAAGGCCAAAATCGAAAAATCCTCAGATGATGCCAAATGCAGACTTTGCAAAGAAGCTGATGAAACTGTTGATCACATCCTCAGCTGCTGTAAAAAAATTGCGCAGACTGATTATAAATTGCGGCACAATTCAGTAGCACAAATGATCCATTGGAATTTGTGCAAAAATTATAATATTAAAACAGCAACAAACTGGTGGGAACATCAGCCTGAAAAAGTCACCGAAAATCAGATGGTCAAGATCTTGTGGGATTTCCGTATATAAACCGACAAAATACTGGCGCATAATACACCAGACATCACACTGGTTGAGAAAAATAAGGTCACAATCATAGACATCACAATACCAGGTGAAAGCAGGGTCGCCGAGAAGGAACATGAAAAAATCGCAAGATACCAGGACTTAAAAATTGAAATTCAACGACTATGGCACAAACCAGCAGTGATAATTCCAGTGGTAATTGGCACACTGGGTGCTATTCCAAAAGCACTGGAATTAGATTTAAAACAGTTAAAAATTGACAAAATCACCATCAGTCAAATGCAAAAAGCCGCACTGCTTGGATCTGCACGCATATTACGAAAATATGTTACGACGTCCTAGGCCCCTGGGTGGGGCCTGACTAGTAACCAATGCCAAATCCGGCGAAACAACTGGCCGCTGGGATACAATTGTATAATAATAATAATAGATAATTTATTAATCACCAATGACTAATATATGTGCACTGCAAAATATTTTGGTTAGGAGTGGTGAGGGGAAGTTTTAAGTGCTTCTTGATGAGTTTTCTTTTATTTTAATAGCAATAGCATTTAGACTTATATGCTGCTTCACACTGCTGTACAGCCATCTCTAAGCAGTTTACAGAGTCAGCATATTGCCTCCAACAATCTGGGTCTTCAGTTTATCAATCTGGTAGGATGGAAGGCTGAGTCAACCTTGATCCCGTCAGGATTGAACTGCTGGCAGTTGGCAGAGTTAGCCATCAATTTTGCATTCTAACCACTGCAACACCATTTTAAAGCTCTCCTACTGTACCTGTGGATTTTAATAGGAGGCTTTTTCTGTATTGGTTATTTTCAAGAGAATCAATTAAGGAGAAAACATTGGAGCAAGTGCAAGATGATTTTGATGGCAATAATAGATGCCCATAGGCATTCCTAGAGCACTGACCAATCACAATAAAGGGAAGTCACTGGAGACATAAGCTGCTAAAACTATTTCTATTGCTGAATCCTCCTGCACTTGCTCCTCAGCAACACCTTGTTCCTCTTCTAACTTATTCAGTCAGGTTACCTTTAAAATCATGTCTCCATCCCACCCACTGCAGGACTGATGGCAATTGTCCAAGAGTGGTGTTGGATATCTGAACTGCTATTTCAAGGCAACTTCTTCTGAGGCTGGCAGTCCTATGCTATTTAAGTCTGTCTCCTTATTCTATTTGAACACCAGTTTCCCAACCGAAACAGAGAACTTTCATTACGTGTATTCTCTCTTGACTAGACACACTGTGCTCACTCTTTCTGAAACACGCCTTTAAGCAAGAATAAAAAGTGTGTTGCAATGCCACCTCCCTTTTTCACCATCCTCATGTTAATTTCATAAAATGATTTGTGAATCCAAGCATACAGAAGTGACCGCCCAAATTACTTGGTTCCAGGAAGAAGGGAATACATCAGCAACAGTGACGTGCGGTGAAGTTCATGGCCGGTGAGGCAAGCAGGAAAAAGGCGCCCTATGTCTGCCAGCGCCGGGGCTTCGGCAGGGCTTACGGAAAGCCACACCAAAGCCCAGTGCAGCTTTCCAAAAGCCCCGCCAAAGCCCTGCTGCTGCGCCGGCCATAGAGCGGGACACGTCTTGCTCTATGGCCGGTGCAGTGGCATGGCTTTAAAGTCCCGGCGCGGCAGCATGGCTTTAAGTCCCAGTGCTGCACCTGCCATAGAGCCGGACGTGTCCCGTTCTATGGCCGGCATGGCGGCACGGCTTTAAAAATAAAAAATAAAGTGCCAGCCCACGCGCCAGCAGAGGCGGGTAAAACACACACACACACACACACACACACACACACACACACACACACACACACAAATTTCCTATAATAATACAAATTACAATTACTTACAAATTACAATAATTTTGAATTCCTCTCCCCTCCCTCTGACCCACATACCTTTTCCAGCTGTTTCACAGAGGATTTCAACTCTCCTCTTGTCTGCCATGAGGAAAATGTAAAAAATGTAAAAAGAAAAAGGCAAGAGCTGCTGAAGTAAGGCTGGATTAGCTGCTGCCAGAGCTGCCAATGGATGACTCTGCTTAACTGTTTAAAAAAATGCCTCTAAAAAAAGTGCCCTCTAAAGGAGGAAAGAGAGAACTACGTGCCTCATCTACATAAGGAATTTTTCACCTTTTAACCCTTGCTTAACTCTGCTCAAGTGATCATAAAGATAGACTAAATGAGGCATATGGTTCTCTTGCCTCTTCCTGTAGAGGGCACTTTTTTTAGAGGCTTTTTTAAACAGTTAAGCACTAAGCAGAGTCATCCACTGTGACTCTGGCAGCAACTAACTCAGCCTTTTTCCTTTTAATTTTTTTTCTTTTCATGATGACAGTGGTGAGGCCCTGCCTCCCCTGACTGCACATCACTGATCAGCAAAGTTACTTGCTTCTCCTCCCCAACTGACTCAGCAGGTTTGAGTGGAAAAATGCCCCTGCAAGCCATACTGTGCCAATTACTCCACAAATGGCTGTAAAGGTTTTGCCACCCCTTCCCCAAACCATACATCCTTGCTATGAATTGGAGTTATTTTATTTTTGCGAGTCTTACAACTTTGGTTTCTTAACCATTATTTAGGGCATAGCAATGTGTGCAAGCAAAGCCACATGGGTAAATGAATGCCACATTCACATGGCATTCCTAAAAATCATGATTGATTTTGGTCTAGTGTGTTGAGTGAACCCATCCACAAGGCATATAAAAGATTTATTGTTTAACATACTATAGGAGATCTTCAACTGCAGTGCATGGGTAGACCTAACCGAGTGATTTACCCAGGAAGCTAGGATTAAACCAAGCCATGACTTACCACAATGTATGAATACTTTCAGTGAAACAGGAGCCCTCTTCTTCTTTTTTTTATTGAAGAGTTTTAATAAATTTTACAAATATTTCCCCTTCCCTCCCCCCACCCCACCCTCCCCCCTCCAACCCTCCTTCCCCCCAACTTCCCAGAGCAAAATACAGGGTATAAACATTTAACAATCATACACTAACTTAAACTAACTAACTATAGCATCCTACCTCCCTCTTGTACTTTAACTCCCCTTTTATTAGACTAAATTTAGATAAATTATAACATTCCTTGTTCATTCATAAGTTAATTTAAATTTTTTTAGTCCGATATTTATTTTGAATGTAATCAATCCATCTTCTCCATTCCAACTTATATTTCTCATTTCAATGGTCCTTCAAATATGCTGAGATTTTGGCCATCTTTGCTAAATTTACTACTTTTAATGTCCATTCTTGAATAGTAGGCAATTCTTCCTTCTTCCAGTACTGCGCCACCAACAATCTTGCTGCCATTATTAAGTTCAGAATCAAATTAGTCTCTATAACTGTACAGTCTGTAATTATACCTAGTAAGAACAACTGAGGAGTAAACTTTATCCTCTTTTTAAGAATATTTTGAATAATCCACCATATTTTTATCCAAAATGCTTTAACTTTTTTACAAGTCCACCATACATGATAATACCTATCATCAACACAATCACATCTCCAACATTTGGATTGTAAATTCGGATACATACAAGCTAGCTTTTTGGGATCTAGATGCCATCTATAAAACATCTTCTTGTATACATATTCTTGTATATATAGAAAAGGAATCTACCATAGAGTCCTAGTCTTACTTCATTTGACATTTAACAGGGTTTAACAGATTAACAGAGTTGGAAGGGACCTTATAGATCATCTAGTCCAACCCCCAACTCAAGCAGGAGACCCATCACCATTTCTGACAAATGACAGTCCAATCTCTTCTTGAAAGTCTCAAGTGACGAAGCCCCCACAATTTCTGAAGGCAAGCTGTTCCATTGGTTAATTGTTCTCATTCATTCATTAAGAGGAGGGAAGCCAATCCAGTTTTATCCAAGGCCCCAATTTTAAGCCTGTGCATATTTGCATAATTTTCTTCAGTGTATACAGCTAGCAGAAGAGGACCAGAAACTGAGAGGCTAAGTTGTGCCTAGATAAGAAAGTTAGGAAGGCAGGGCTCAAGGGCTGCCCTATCCAGGAAGAAGGAGCAGCATCTTTTCTCAAATTTTCACTAGGTTCACAATACTGTTCATTTGAACAAGATGCTGAGCATAGCATTGCTAAATGGTTTCTTACTTTATAAAGAGGTACTGTATCTATATTGCCTAGCTTGACCTAGGTAACAAAGATGTTAATAATAATTGATTTTCCAAAACAGTTCTCTCCTCCCCCATCCAATTTACTTGAAAAAAGCAACACAGAAATTGTACTTTAAAGGTGTAGTTAATTATGCCATATCTTAAAATGGCTGCCATTGGGAGCAACCTTTTTTTAAATAAAAATAAATGCAGCGTTTTTCTTAAGCAGAATGCATGGACACATTAATGCCTACAAGAATTAAACCCAGAAGGGCATTAAAAAGTTTTTCCTTAAAAAAAACTTGTGTATGTGACAATAAAGAATACACATTTAACACAAAGCAGTTGAGATCAAAAAGTCCCTCAATAGTCCACCCAAGGAAGGTTAAATTACAAGAGAAGAACTTTGGAGAATGAAAAGCAGTGGTTCCATTCTCCCACATTTCTATGCATACCCAGAAACACACAAGTCCAACATACCTCTTTGTCCAATTGTACCATTCTGAGAGACCCCAATTTACAATATAATCAAAGAACTCGCACAAAAAAGCTTTGACACATCATCAAGGAGAGCAAATATTACATCAACACCCCACCACAGTGATTCCAGAAAACCAAAGCCCTAAAAATAGAGGAAGATGAAATTATAGTTTCAGTTGATATCACAGCACTCTTCATGTCTATAGCTTGAGAATTAGCAAAATAATCCATTGCATCCATACTACATAACATGACTTAGACAAATATGCTAAAATTGAAATGCCCAGGATAATAAACGACATCAGCCTCTGCCTCACATCCAGTTTGATGGTCAAATATACCAATAAATCAGAGGCACACCCATGGGAACACTGCTCTCAGGATTCATAGGAGACATCCTAATGCAGTGTTTAGAAACTATAGTACTCCTACACATGAAACCAAACATATGGATCTGGTATGTAAATTACACTTCTGTCTTAATAATAAAGGATCAACACAAGACAATCAACAATATCTTCAAAGGAATAAGATTGACAAGGTAGGAAGAAAACAACAACTACTCTTTCTGGATATCCTCATCAGTAGAGGAAACAATGGCAAACAAGAATCACAAGTATATTGAAAAAAAAACACCCATGCTAACCGGTGCTCAGTAACAATCCAACCTCCCACAAGAGGAACTATGTGGAAACATTATTCAGGCAAGCACAAATGCACTGCAGCAACCTGGAATACCAGAAAAATGAACGAGATCACTTACACAACATCTTCCAACAAAATAGATACTCATGCAACTTTATTAAAAATTGCCTGACCATTTAATTCACTATAGCACAACCAACACAAGCAATGAAAAGGATAATACTGCCATAATCCAAAACATATCAGGAAAAATCCAGAGATTGTGTGCTATAGTATCACGTAGCACACAAACCAATTTAAGCCCTCCAAAACATCTCAGCAAACCAACAGACCCAGTAGCCCAAGAAGAAAAAGCAGGAGTCATCTGCCATATAACATACAATTTAAGGACTGTAACAGCTACTAGGTAGGACAAGCAGAGGGCAAGCAAAGCACGTCCATGAAAGCCAGTCAGAAGACTAGATGAAATAATCTCACATGATGAAATAATCTTATATCCTCTTCATTAGTCAACACCCTGATAAACAATGATTAACGTCAAACAAACAATTCAACACAGAATATTACCCTAATAAGGAACCACGAAGGAGAAAGCCACACCTCCACTGAAACTGGCAGGACAAGCTACTGTGTATAAACTCTGAATGGCTTTAAAGCATAGAGTTTGTGGTTTCTGGGGTAGCAGGCAGCCACGAATATTTGCAACCATTGAATTTGCAGCCATTAAATGAAGTGTGGTGGATTGCAACAGGGATATGTTGGGTGTACAAGAATGCTACACATGGCAGAAGACAGCCTATTCTGAAACCTCTTTATGCAACCATTGGGTCCATAACTATTAGTATATCATACCACAATTGTACTAAACAACCTCCTGTTGTTTAGTCCTTTGCAAATTGTTAGACTAAGCATGCCACATTTTGAACAGTAACAACATTGCAGTAATGGGTGGCAGAGTGGTTAGAATGCAGTATTGCAGATTAATTTTGCCAACTGCCAGCAGTTTGATCCTGACGGGATCAGGTTGACTCAGCCTTGCATCCTTCCGAGGTCAGTAAAATGAGGACCCAGATTGTTGGGAGCAATATGCTTACTCTGAAAACTGCTTACAGAGGGCTGTAAAGCACTGTGAAGCAGTATCTAAGTCTAAGTGCTATTGCCATTTCCAAACGCAACTAATCAGAACAATTTCCTCAGATTTTAACATGATTTATGTCTCAGTAATAATTCTTAAGAATCTGTTCCACCTATTCTCTAAGCCAAGCACCTGTGAGCTTTTGTACAAGTTCAGGCAAAGGACAACCTGTACTGGATGTATAAATGAGTTGGTTTTGCTGCTCCCTTATTTTGGAAAACAACTTGACATATTCCTTTTCCAATAAATTTCCATTTTTCATTGTGCAATATCTGTCATAGTACTGCTAAATATGATATAGACAGAATTAAATATGATCAATGTGAAAAATATTCATGGTAGCAAGATACCCCATCAGCAATCTAATCAAATAAAGCCTATCCAGTAGCAATCCTGATGTTAGAAATAGAATTTAGTCCCAGAAATTCTGAAACAATAGTTCATCCAAGCAAAAGTAATGGCTTTAAAGATATGGGATTTAATACTCAGTCTCTGTTGCTTAGTTTGAACAAAAATCTAATGGCAAATGAAGAGCTGATGAATAGGGCAAGGATATGACTTGAGATCACCCACAAGTGCTCCAGATAGCTGCTCCTTATTAGAGTTCGGGCTGGAAGGGAATTGGTTTAGAGCTCTGGGAGATATCTGTCAAGAGCTGTCTTGCTCAAACTGTGTTTGGTGCCTTTGAAATGATATGAACTTTGAAAGTTCATATATTTCCATTTGTGTGTATATAGTAAACATCCAAAGCATTTGATTTTAGAAAAATACAAATGGACTAAGGGTCCAGATAAATTTGAAATAAGATTTCCGAATTAATTATGAAGAATCCTTCCTGTGGGAAATGCTTTTGTTTTGAAACATAAGATAAGATTTTAAAACTTAGGCACTAGAGGAAATTAAAGGGAGACTGTAAAGATTACAGTTCAAGGAGAAGGACATTTAAACTCAATTTATAATTACAGAATATAACAAAATATTTTACTGTAGGATATACTGAACGATGGACTGAAAAGTTAATTTTAAGAGTGTCTGTTCTATAGATAGACTGCATCTAAAAGATGCTATGGAAGAGGAGCACAGTCTACCTAACAAGGGTGAGACTGATTTGAAAGTGATTTTCTATGACATGCAAAAACATGTTACAGTGGACATATAAAAGAAATATATATTATGTTTTATATAATAAAATATATTTTAACAATTATATTTCAATAATTAAAAGGGAGATACAAACAATACACTGAAAGAGTGACCTGGATAGCCTTCCTATATTGGATTCAACAAATGAGTTTTGTTAATTTTGAAAAAATGTATGAAAAGCGAAAAGAAAAATAAATAAATCAAGTTCCATGACAGTATTTGACAGAGCTAAAGAACAAGATGTTAGAAGTAAAAATAAGGAATATAAAGCTATTTTATTTGATCAAGGTTAAAAGAGATATGTTGCTATTTATGATAACCTCTATAGACTTTTGCAGATATCAGGCCAAAATGAGAATAATTTATGAGAGAGTTGGTATATAGGAAGATCATATTTGGTATTTCAAGAGAAGTTACTAAAATTGCTTATACTCGTGATGAAGTTGAGAAACCACTTCTTTACAATATGTCTTCTTTTTTTACTATATTTTTTATTTTTTCCTTTTTTTTCTATTTTTCTTTATATTTTCCCCCTTTTTCTTTCTTTTCTGCACTTTTTACTTTCTTTTTATTATCCTTTTTTGAAATTTGTATTAGTTTTTACTGTTGCAATTATAATAATTAATACATTTACTGTTTTTAAAAAGGAAATTCTATAAGGCTAGCCACCAGGTGTCATTGAAGCATAAGTTTACAAAGCAGTGGTCAGCCGGGCCACCCTTCTGCTCTTTGGCAATTAGGACAGCTTTTTAAAAAAAAAAACAAAAACAAATTACACAAATGGAGACAAACAAGAGGTCTGCCTTTTCAACAGCACAACAAACTGTGCAGCTGTGTTTTCAGGCTGCTGGCCAAGTGTATGTTCTTTTTTGCTGTTTTTCCCTCCAGCTGCTACAAAGGGCTGACCCATGACAAGCCAAAAGGGAATATGTGTATGTGTGTTTGTGGTGGGGGTGAGACGTCCATACACAGCCAGCTAACAGCACATAAGGGTAAAACCACAAAAATGCAAATGCTTGAAAGTGTGATGCAGAGATACCATTGCTTGCCTTGAACTATCGCAATCCTGACTCCTCTGGGCTGGTTTCCCTACACTAAAGCGAGATCTGGCTGCTACTGAGGAGGAGAGGAAAATATTCAGCTTAATCTGCTTCAGAGCTTGCTCAGCTCTTTCAAGTGTTTCTGCCAGAGTCATGGGGGATACTTTCTGACACTTTTGAAATCTTTGTGTGTGGGAGAGAAGATGTTGTTCTGATTGTCCCATATCTTTCTTTCCAGCTTCCTGTGCTGAACAGGTATAGCCTTCAGCTGCTATTTTTCCTCAGCCAAAGGGCAGATCTGTAATAGGGATGAACATTGTCTAGAGCATTGTTTCTCAAGCTGTGTGGACTTCAACATCTTGTGTGGGAAATTCTGGGAGTTGAAGTCCACACAACTTAATGTTGCTGAGGTTGGGAAACTTTGCTCTAGAATTTGCCTTATAGTCCAGCATTCCCCAGTGAGAATGACCTTGGTGTCAACTCCAGAAGATAAAGGTAGTGGTGAGATTCAAAATTTTTACTACTGGTTCTGTGAGTGTGGCTTGGTGGGCGTGGTATGGCTTGATGGGCGTGATTTGGCAAGCGTGGCAGGGGAAGAATACTGTAAAATCTCCATTCCCTCCTCACTCCAGGGGAAGGTTACTGCAAAATCCCCATTTCCCCCCAATCAGCTGGGACTTGGGAGGCAGGGAATAGATGGGGGCGGGGCCAGTCAGAGGTGGTATTTACCATTCTCTGAACTATTCAAAATTTCTGCTACTGGTTCTCCAGAACTGGTCAAAACCTGCTGAATGCCACCTCTGAGGCAGAGGTTAGTTAAAATGAATCTTGAGCAGAGAAAGGGTTAGAATAGATTAAAAAGTTACCTTCTGTTATCTGGGTGTTTTAATGCAAAGATGATTCTAGTTCCCTGAAGCTAAGAATAAGGACATGCAGTACATGGTCAGTCACTATATTTACTCTTTCACCCTCTCTTTATTGATCTTGTTTTGTCACAAGATGGGTAGCAAATAAATTCAATAAGTAAATAAATAAATAAATAAATGTTAGTTTATAGTTTAATTGTTCATGGTATGTTAGCATTGCCCTAAAATATTTTTTTCTTTCCAAGTTTTATGAACTTTCAGAGAAAGTTAATATAAGATCTGCATGCTTTAAAAATACATCAAAGATAAATAGCACTATCAGCAGTAGATTGTTTCTTTATAAACATATGTAACTATAAACATCAGATAGGAGTGCCAGCACCTTTCTAACATCTAAGGCCAAATGAAAAATGGCCCACTGAGTCTATGATCAGGATTTCTTCCATTTAAAAGAGAAAAACCAAACCTTTCTTTTCTTTTCTCCTATTTGCATAATTTGAGTTGAGTAGAGTCTCCCTTGAGGATCCTTCCCATTGCTGACTTAAAGTGTTATCTACCCTTCTTTGAATTCATCCAAAATGGTGCCAGCATGACATCTGCTGCTCCCATTCCAATCCCTACTTTGCTTCTATTATGCGTCTTCCAAATCACTCCCAAATAATACTGTCCTGCTTACTCAGGTCCAATGTGTGATAAGCATAATGAATTATTCTTTTGTTCTTCCTCACCAACTAGTGGGAAAACTCGCCAATCCTGGCACTGGAATAGGAATGACTGGCTGTGATTAAAGAATTCTTATCCATCATTCAGAGGTTGCTTTCTGCACTTCGTTTTTTTACACTCTTATCTTCATGAGTTGCAAAAATGCTTTTTTCTAGAGAATTGTTTCCCCTGCAGAATACATATCAATGTTTTAGGAGGAATTTTAATCGGGAAAACCACTTCAAAATTAAAGAGAGAATTTAGAAAATGTTTATCTTATTTCATAGTCTGACATAAATCTGGGCTTTCTTGAAGCTGCTACTCACTTTGACAAAATCCTTCTGACCTTGGCTGTTTCTGTTATCTAAAAAGAGGAATGCTTTAAGGGAGAAACATCTTGGCAGATACAAATGAATTCCCTCCCACTAATGTTTGCATTCCATAAAACAAATCTTATAACATTAGCCCTCACCCAGGAAGGTATCAGATAACCTAACTTCCTTTGCTTTGCAAAATGATAGTAGCCAATAAGTTATTTGAGACATCAATAATTGTGGAATTGTAAGAAATGAAGGAATATTTATGCTTTGGTGAGTGCTACTGCTACTTCCTATGTTTCTGAATAAAGGCATGATGCTTTTTGCCTCAAAATTGTCTTCTCCCATTACAATTTTGGGCCAGGGCATCCAAGAACCTGCACAGCGGCTGAGCTAAGAATATATTCATAATTATCAGAAGAAGGGAAGCAGTACTAATGGGAATAGGTCTAGCACTTTTCTAGAGAAGCACTAAACCTGTGCCCCCAAAAGCACCAAACCTGAGAATAAAAAATTAACTTGGTTAACAGGCTGAACATTTTTGGATGTAAGCCAGAGGTGGTATTCAGCGAGTTCTGACCGGTTCTGGTGAAACAGGTAGCGGGAATTTTGAATAGTTTGGAGAACTGGCAAATACTACCTCTGGCTGGCTCCACTCCTATCTATTCGCTGCCTGCCAAGTGTCAGCTGATTGGCTGGATCTACTTCTGTTGCCCTGCATAGGAGAATGGAGCAGGAAAGCAGGTTAGTGGGGTGGGAATGGAGATTTTACAGTATCCTTCCCCTGCAATGCCCACCAAGCCATCCCTCGCCTACAAAACCAGTAGTAAAAAATTTAAATCCTACCACTGATGTCAGCTGAAGCCTGAAAACTCACCGGGAACTGAAACCAAATAACTCTGCTGGACAGTACTCAGGGTCATACAATCAATGAGAAGCTAACAAAAATTTAAAAGTACAATAGGTTACAAGCGCACGTTTTATGGTTTGATGGTGATGTCTAAATTAACAATGGGGGTCGTATTCAGACTCATTATTATATATGTACATCTATCATAGACAACACAAAACATGCTCATCAAGGCAAGGAAAAAGAAACAGCCACAACTATATTTGCTTTATTGTTTTTACAGATCACTAGGAATCAGGTTTGGCTTGGTGGCACTAATTAACTAACTAACTAACTGACAGATTGATTGACTGACTTCCCTTGAATGTATTGGGAAGCCATATTACATTTGGATAGTTATAGTTTCAGCCTTCTGTTTTATTGTGACTCTTGTTCAGAATTAGACAACTGACAGTATTATAAATGTTCCAGATTAATTGAAGTCATTCCACCCATCTAAGAAGTCTATATGTCTATGTTGCTTCCTAAGGCAGATCTCACACGTAGGCTGTGATAAGAAACTGGAGCCTACACTGTTTTGTTTACACTGAAAGATCTAAAGGTCAGTGACAGACAGCTTTGAACAGAATGTATAACTCATTGGATTAAAGTTTTAGTCAGGAAGATAAGTGATAGCCAGTCCAGAATTTGTTTTGGCTCATTGTAAATACCAATTTACATACTTTACATTAATTGCACAGTAAATATTAATTGATTAGTATTAATTTGCTTACTGTTTAGTGAAAATTATATATATCCATGTGCATTTTTAGTAAATAAGTATTTTTATTTTTCACTCTCCTAAAGTCAAATCCACAGGTGCTTATACAGACAACTGTTTACAATCTGTGCAGAATAAATACAATGTAATGTAATAGTACAAGATATGCAAGCATATTTATTTTACCTAGTAAGAACAATACTGTCCATTTCCAAATATGGGTATAGAGTGAAATTTATGTTTATTTTGTTTGTTTATCAAATTCAGATACTGCCAATCTCACTGTCAGAGTGACTCAAGGTAATAACTTGCCAATGTTTTCTCTGATATTGTTGCTGCAAACTTACCATTGTGCCTGATCCTATTCTCCCTGTTCTAGTCTCAAGGTGAGGAATGGTGTTTGCAGGCAGTGAAGACAAAGGGAGGAGAGTTGTGGGTTGCACTGGGCACTCCGGGCAGCTACTGGTGGGATACCAGACTACCATCATCTCCCAGCTCTTGGCTGCTTGGCATGGTGGCTAGTTATGAAGGACTGGATCATGAGCCAAATGATAGCAATATAAGCGGTTAGGTGCTTATCATCTTTCTAGGCACGTAGTTTGTTAAAACAGATTTTCTACAGAGGAGGAAATGGAGAGGCTTGGCACAAACCCAAGGGGATGAGAATAAGGTCCCCATGCTGACTGGCCAGCTCATCTCTTGGTATAGAGGAACAAGTTCTGATTGGCTATCACTTCTGTGACTGCCCTACATTCTAATGAACAAGTAAACATATCTATTTCTGTAGCATTCTAGTATTCTAGTATTCTAAAAGTGTTGGAATTCCCTATTTAAGCTTTACTTTTTTGTCACTGTCAATCAATTAAATCTTCACTGCAGTCATAGACCAGCATAAAGCAAATAAAATACAATTAGTTATTTTTAAAAGCTGATAAAGTATATATTCACATACATACATACATAAACATCTTTTAAAAACCTACACAAGGGACTAAAATATTAATTAAATAGAAAAAAATATAGATTAGTATATGGCAAACTAATGTATCAAACATTCTCAATTTAAAAACATTAATTAAGGCTGATCTGAGGCAGGGTCATCATCTGACAGATTTTAATCACTGCTGACATTGGCAATATTGCTTGTTATATTTGGATTAGTCTCTGCAAACAACAGGGAGGTATAAAATTGTCCTGTGCACCCTGGTACTTAGGCAGATGAATGTTTCTGTAGCAGGGGTGGGTTTCAACCGGTTCGCGGCGGTCCCTGCGAACCGGTTGGTCGGTGAACCCGGAAGTAAGTAACTTCCGGGAACGGCGAAGGGACCACCCACCTGCCCGCACTCCTTACCCGGTTTTGACGAGTTCTGTGCTTCCACGCATGCGCAGGATGCATACAGCGCCTGCGTGATCCTCCAGGAGCAGCTGGAGCATCGCACAGACGCTAGTACGCATGTGTGCACCGCGTGTGTGCACAAGGACGCCGCCGGCCCCGTTCCAACCGAACCGGTTGGAACGGGGCGAGAAACCCACCCCTGTTCTGTAGGCACTGGAGGAGCACATGCTCTGTTATTCCTGTATGCCCAGAGTCACCGGGATATTGCCTCTCTGAGTAAGGAATCATCTTTGCACATGTGAAATTACAAAAAAAAGGCAGTGGAGAATGCTATGCACAAGTGAACCTTACAGAAACTCTATGGAGATAAATTAGCCCATCTTTTACTCTTCTCTGTCCATGTTTGTAGGAGAAGAAAAGGCAGAGCCAGGAGGTGGAGTTAAACATGTCATTAGCTTGGAATTGTTACATTGTCACAACAGTCTATGTTCAACCCTTCTTGAGTGCCAATTTGGTATTGAACTTTGGTTGACTAGAAGTTTGTGTATAGGCATGAGCAATAAATCCTTTATGAATTGCAACTTAGTCTTGATTCTTTGTGCCCGACAATGTTACCCACATATCTTCTGAATCATCTCCAGGTTGTTTCCCACTTCTCAGAACAGGAAACAGCTCCTGGTCTAAAGGAGCATCTTTTCTTTTGCCCTGATGAGTATGCCTGGAAAGAAGACTGATCAGTGAATCAACATAAGACAACTAATTTTCATCCCCTCCCTGCTGGAGCTCACATGTAATTCAGTTTCATGCTTACAAACTTGATTTTATCTTCCTTGCAATTCTAGAGCTTTGTTCTGCCAGCTTATGGAGAGAGCAGAGATCAAAGGTCTTCTGGCTGGGAAAACGGTCAGGAAAAAAAGTGGATGGGGAAAGAACAAAGCTATTTTAATCAAAATTTAATGTTGGGTAAAATGAATCAAATACATTTATGATTAGTTTTATGATTACACCATTTGTACAGATTAATTTTTCTCTCCACCCATGGAAAATGCAATTCTGTCATCACTTCTGAAAGGTCTCTGGGGAGGGTTTCAGGGGGAAAGCACAGGTTGTCCCTGATTTAATAAATGGATGCAATGATTCTGAAGAAAATAGAGCACTGTTTATAATATTCAATTCCAAACAGACTAAGAAGTTAAATAAAAATGTATAACTCCCCTGATTAAAAATCAGTTCCTTAATAAATCCATCTGATAAATTAATAAGAAAAATTAAAACAAAATATAATTTTCAGCCTCTTTTGCTGGTGGTGGCAGCAGCGATGATGATGATGTTTTATTTCATTTCCCGTGTAGTGAACAGATGCGGAAATTCTTCACTTCATTAAACTGGGAGAAAATCACGAATAACATGACTGAGATGTGGCGGAATTAAATCACACAAATGTTTTCATTACCGAGACTCAGGTGTAAATACTGCAAATATTTAGCTTGGTTCTAATTTTCTAATTAATATGAGATTCTGGGCCACTGTTTAGTTCGAAATAGTACCAGAATGAACAGGCATCACTAATTGATTACACACTGAGAGCTAACTAACATCGTTGCAAAAAGAAAATTTAGGCTGAACAATGGCCCTTTGTTTTTGCAACAAAAATGTTGATCTAATAAATATGAAAAGGAATGTCTGGGACTTCCAGAGAAGTTGGGGAAAGAGGAAATCTCTGTGGGAAGATTTAGCTTCCCTGAATAGTTGTGGGAGAATCATGAATATAGATGCTCTGCATACATTCACAGCACATACCAGAAAGTTATTTATTGACAATTATACCTTCATCCACAGACTTCATTTCAAACTAGATTTCATCAGCCAAGACTCCTGAACTCTACTTCTATCAATATGAATTATTTTTTAAAAAAAACAATTGCATTTTTCTCACTTGAAACCCTTGAGGAATTCTTATTTTCAAACTATAATAGTGGAAATTTGAAAAACTTTATCTCACATGACCTAAGATGAAGATGTTAATAAAGACTATCAAGAGAAAATGAATGCATAAGTTGCTTGAACCTATTGTATGAGGAGGGGAAAAATATTTCTCCACCTAAAATAGCACTTTGGCCTATTCTAGTGTTTTTTTTTTCGTTTCGTTTAGATTTATTTATAGGCCGCCCTTTTCCCTGAGGGGACTCAGGGCGGCTTACAATCAAAAAAGGAAGGGGAGTGTAGGACAATACAAAAAAGAAATGTGCACAAAGTAAATTAGACAGTAAAACTCAACATTCACTCAGCATTCGGGAGGGGCAAAAATAAGATTATCCCCAGGCCTGACGGGCTAGCCAGTTCTTGAGGGCTGTGCGGAAGGCCTGGACGGTGGTGAGGGTACGAATCTCCACGGGGAGATTGTTCCATAGTGTCGGAGCCGCAACAGAGAAGGCTCTCCTCCGAGTAGTCCCCAGTCGGCACTGACTGGCGGATGGAATACGGAGGAGGCCAACTCTATGCGATCTGATGGGACGCAGGGAGGTAATTGGCAGAAGGCGGTCTCTCAAATAGCCAGATCCACTACCATGGAGCGCTTTATAGGTGGTGAGTAGGACCTTGAAGTGCACCCGGAGATCAACAGGTAGCCAGTGCAGCTCACGGAGGATCGGTGTTATGTGGGCGAACCGTGGTGCGGTTTTTGAAGGGCACATAAGAGAAATGGCCTTTTTAATTTGTGACATGAAAGTGACATTTTAAAACAATGACAATTAGTTTTAAGTTTCAAGAAAAATTGAGTCAAAACAATGCAATCATTCCTGCCATCTTCAAAAAAGCAGTTATTTTAAATTTCTCATGTCTTGTGGTAAATTTTTCATGATCTTAACAATTGCGATCATGTGATTGCTACCTAAGCTAAGAATGAGAAATCCCTGGATCAGGAGTCAAATTTAGCTCAAATACTTCATTCATCTAAATCAGTGGTTCCCAAACTTGGCAACTTTAAGACTTGTGGACTTCAACACCACAAGTCTTAAAGTTGCCAAGTTTGGGAACCACTGATCTAAATCACAAAATTCTTCTTGAGTATTCTAACATCACAGCCCCTGCCTTATGTCTTGGAGACATAAGTATAAGTATAATCTTTATTGTCATTGTACTTCAATACAACAAAATTGGTTCCATTCCTCATCTCCAATCAGCAGTTAATGCGAGAGAATCTTTTGCTCCAAGCTTTATTTATTTGCTGCCTTCAAGTCAATCTTGAGTCCTACAACTTCCTGAACAGGTCTGGACATTTGTTTGGCAAGGTTTCAGAAGTAGTTTAGCATTGCCTCCTTTCTAGGGCGGAGAGAACGTGACTGGCTGAAGGTCATCCACATGGCTTTATGCTTAAGGTGTTCCAGGATTAGAATTCACAGTTTCCTAACTTTTAATCTGGTGCCTTAACGATTAGATCAAATTGGCTCTCCTAGGATTTATACAGACCACAAATTACATCTGGCTCCTTTCTTAGGGGCAAATAGCAGAGCAAACTATTGTGAAAGCTCATTTTTAAGACTATTCCATATTCAGAGAATACGGAAAATATTTAAGAGGTGGCAAGATTCTGGTTTTCTTATTTCCTGCAGTATTTTTTATTACCCTTTTGCCACTTACAACTTTTTTTAATAGTGCCTTCTGTTACTCCATCAATTGCTTTGACCACTTCCCTCTTGTCTCTACACCACCTCCCCCATTTTCCAAAACTGACTTTGCCTCAAATAATAAGACGACAGAAGGGTGCTTTTATTTTCCTCCACGGAACTGATGGGAAATATTTCTAGTAAGTAACTGAAGACGGTAATCAAATTTACAACCACTCAGGCATCCGTTTGCACAAATTAGGCCTTATTATCCCAGTGCTAATGAGATTTTCTCCCTCCTTAACATTCTTCAATATGGCATCATCATAATATTCAGAAATCAAATTATTTTCCCAAAGTCAACTTTACTGCACAAAAGTTATGCCCAGGTAACTAAATTCTCAGCTAGACTAGAGTAGTATTTCACATTCCTGGGAGCAGCTGGATGTTTTAGGGACATTCTTCTGAAGGCCTGGCTTCTTTTAGAAGAAAAGATTTATTAGTACTTTGGAATTCCCAACTTAGCGAGGTCAGGTTAGTGTCTTCTCAACTTTCCGGCTGGGTGTGGGTGGGTGTCTTTTGATTTAGACAAGTCTTTGATGCATGCGTATCTTTTGACTCATGATGTCCAGGGCAGACTGGATGCATATTGTTTTAAAAAAAGGGTTTTATGTTTTAATTTATTGTTGCTGTTAAACTCTTTGAAAGCTATATGTGGCAAAAAAAAAACCAAAATCTAATGAAATATAATGAAAGCAAATATACATGTCCCAGGATAATGTTGCAAGCAGTAAGAAGCCACACCCAACCGGGCACGATATAAATAAGATGCATAGAATTGCCCAAACACATGTTCCAGCAGAGGGAAGTTCTCTAAGGATGGGCTCCAACAGGAGTCCGAAAGCTTGGAAGACCAACCCTCTGGTCCCAGTGATTGACCCAGATTGGATCCTGCAACATTATCCTGGGACATGTATATTTGCTTTCATTTGTTAAGAGATGTTCTAATTCTGACGCATCCATTTGAATCAAGAATATGTCTTTAGCTGGTAACCAGTAGTTGCTTACACATTTATATAAAGCTATTGATGGAAATCAGTTCCTACCATACATTGTCTAATCTTTGTGGAAGAAGTCTATCTGTCTTCTCCACATTTCTATCTTCTATTTGGAAACTCTCAGCAGCATATTGATGATGCCATTTATTGAAGGCTAATCAATGATCAGGTCTTTCCCTGTCTACCTGTATCAATATATCCCTTATAATTTCCATGATCTCCACCATGTTTTACCTGTTGCTGAACATTTCATAGATCCTTCCTGCTTTTGGTGGGAGCCATGGCCAGGATGCTTTTTCAACAATTCTTAACTTTTGTACCAATTCCCCCCCCCCCCCCCCAATTCCTAGATTGAGACACTCTGATTTTGCCAATCTACCACCTCCTGGTTGGAGCATTGCAATGTATCCCTCAAGAAGCTGCAGAAGCAACTGCTGATCCAGAAAGCAGTAGTCAACGAAGTTATGGGTGCACATTAGTGCAGCCATGAAACACCACTATTGAGCTGAACTGTCTTCTGGATCCAGTTCAAAGTGCTGGTTATCAGCTATAATGCCTTATACGGAACAAGCTGAATTTCAGGTCTGCCTTTCTCTGATGGTTTCAGCCCATCCCCTATGCTCTGATAGGATGGGAACATTTCAGGTCCCTTCCCTGAAACCATGTCATCTAGTAAAGTGTTTTTTCTGTACTGTGTCTGCTTTCTGTAATAATCTCTTCCTTTCCCCCATCCTCCAACACAGATGGCCCTAACTTGTTAGCTTTTAGAAAGGCATTAAAAGTTTGGGACACTGGGGCCAGGTTGACTGATAGATAAATGTTCTCAGAGTGGCTGTAATGTATATCCCACTAACTGTG
Source organism: Thamnophis sirtalis (assembly GCF_051295495.1). Lineage (NCBI taxonomy): Eukaryota > Metazoa > Chordata > Lepidosauria > Squamata > Natricidae > Thamnophis > Thamnophis sirtalis. The sequence goes on along the minus strand of NW_028261386.1, from coordinate 73,024,768 downwards.
TGCAGAAGCTACTGCATTTGGATAAAGATATTTGGTTTGGGAAGGTAAAATTACAGTTGTAACAGTATTTTTATGCAGTATATAAGATTTAATTCAACATGTTCGAAATACTGCCTGGGTCCAATTCAGAAGGTTCATGGAATTCAGTAGCATTTATCCATTTATCACTTTGGGGCTGTGGTTTGTTTCTTGGAGTTTTTCTTTTTTGGACCAATTAAATTTCTGTAAATTTAATTTGAACACTGAATATAACGGTGCTTTCTTTGGAAAATAATGCTTTTGGTTTTGATCTTTAAGCTTAAGAAACATAACCTGCTATGGTTTTAAGCTGTGGACAAATGCTAGAGAAGGGAATCAGAATAACTTGGTATATTTATAGATATATTTCTACTGCCAAATAATGATAGAAAAGGAAATTGAAGTCACTTCTCTTTCTGGAACCCGGATATATGGGCATTGCAATTTGATACTATTCAAATTTAGTTAGCATGCTGGGAATAATTTAAAGTTTTCTCAACTTTTTACAAGTTTTTTCTCTGTTTATATCACATACTCAGTTTTTTTAAAAAAATGCAAGGGACCTTAACTACTTGGGGGGGGGGGACGACTAGCTATTGAAAATAGACCATTGTTGTCTCCATTTTTGTCATTGTTTGCAAGCATTGCATAAAACAATATTCCTCTTTAGTTTGTCCTTTAGCACAGAAGTGAGCAACCTTAATCTGCAAGTTACATGCTTTCCATGACAGTTTGTCCTTTGCAGATTCCAGAGCCCCTTCCTCAGTATTGCAGTACCACAGCTTGGTGCCAAAATGTCAAACAGTAGCAGTATTATTTCCCACTAACTACTGATAGTAAATAGAGTACATATCTCCAACTTGTAATAGCTTAATATAACTAATTACATATAGAAAACATATAACATAGAATAATATAGTTGAAAGGTCTTTTAGTCCAACTCCATACCAGCAGCCCCCAACCTTTTGGGCATTAGGGTCCGGTTCCATGGAGAAAAGTTTTTCTGCGAACCAGAGGGGGTGTGGCTTTGCATGCGGCTGCCTGCATTCTGCAGAGGGGGCTTCATTTGTTTGCGCGGACCGGTTGCTGGCATGCTGCGGACTGGACCAGGGGTTGGGGACCCCTGCCTTATATCATTTCAGACAAATGTCTGTCCACTCTCTTCTTAAAAGTCTCCAGTGATGAGGCACCCACAACTTCTAAAGGCAAGCAAATCATTATGTGACTGGATGAGATTTTACATTTTTTCCATAGTAAATAGACAAATTTATAAAGGTCAGAAGAAAGAAAAACTTTGAAGTTCATCCATTTACAATCCCGCATTGCTGTTATATCCACTTAGATTTTTTTTTTTTTTTAAAAAAATATATATATAAGCTATTTGAAAACACTATTTTTCTTTTGTAGTCTTTGGAATCTTAAGCTTGCTGCCTGATGCACTTGAATTTCTACTAATGGATAGAAGTCTGTACTGTCTTGGATAATTTTTGGATAGAAAGCAGAATCCTTTTTTTTTTCAGTGATAGCAAGTGTTCCAATTTTCAAGGCATGAAACCACCCAGAAACAATTGACACTATGATTTCCATGCTTGACAAAAACTATGAGACTCTTATTGGAGAATACAGTGTTGGTTTCTACCAGATGTAACAATACTCATATAGTCTGATAGATTGCCCTTTGGATTCATCTGTCTGTAGATGAGTCCTCAACTCAGAATCAGTTTTGTGATCTGAACATTATCAGACACATCAATTACACTGTCTTGAATTTAGGAAAACAGGTCAGGAAGAAGTCGAACTGCAAAAAGTAAGGATTACCAGAAGCCATGGAAATATTTTGTATATGCCCTGGGCAAGTGGCTTCTATGAGTTGGAGGTGAAAACCGAACCTCCAAAATTAGATGCCACAATGAGTTGTGCCAAATTCAGACTATGGATAGTAATCTGGCTTGGGTGACCTTGGAATTATTATCATCAAGGCAGGGCCAAATCAATGCTTTTGGAGACGAATGTTGCTGTGCTCATCTTCTGTTCTTATGCATATTACCAGTTGATATGCACTTTTTTGTAGGCTGTGGCAATAGGATTGACATTGTTCTGGAGTGAAGGATGCATGCATATAAATCATCTTATTGTCTAAAGAACATTTCTCTAGAAGAGGTTTTTTCATGATCCTAAAAGCAAAGTTACAGAGTTAAATGGTAAGGCTATGAATGCTTAACTAGGCATGCAAGGAAAGGAAGGGAAGAAAACACACAATGTTGATGGGGACATGTTTTTAAAATGCTATAGGTAGAACCCTTCCAGTGAGCATAGTCTCTGTTTACCCAATCATGCTCCAAAACCAACTTGTAGACTATTGCCAAACTGACCTAGAACAGAGAGGGCAAAATCTAGAATTCTGACTCTATTTCAGGGTAGAGGCCCGGTCACTGCACAAGTGTAAAAGTGTTTATAACAACTATTTACATTATAGATAAATATGTTAAGATATACAAAAGGACAGAAAGATGGTTCAGAAATGAAGGGTGAAAATAAAAGGCATATATAAATAATATGAAACAATGGAAATGAAATGTAATATTTTGGAATAATCAAACAATATTTATGTGTACTGGAATGTATGTTACCCAGTTACCACACCACTCACGCAGTGATATGTATAAAGAATATTAAAAAATAAAAATTTGATTGAAAAAATAATTATTATTTACATTTGTAACTTCAGATGGATTTGGGTAATTAATTTACCTAGCCCAATACTGACCAATGATTTCCTGGATCTTTCCTTCTATCTGATCCGTTCATGAAAAAAAAAATAGGAGCATGGTGGCTCATGAGGTTAGAACACTGGGCTGATGATCTGCAGCCTCGGGTTTGAGACCCAGTGTTGTTGTGGGATGGGATGAGTTCCTTTTACATGTTCCAGTTCCCACCAACCCAATGGTTCAAAACCAGGCAAGAGCAAGGAGATAAATGGGTACCACTTCAGTGGTTAACTTCATCAGGACACAAAAGGAACCCCCAACAAGGTGTCCCCTGGGCAATGGTGATATCACCAGCAAAGCCTTTGATCACAGAAGCACTTTGGTGCTTCCAATGCAGAAATAGTATGGAAAAAAATTGTGATGGAATTCAGGCCCTTCTGTGTGCAGTTTACCAGAGAGAGGTAAACTCGCTGTCTTAGAAAAGGTGCAGTAAAACAGACAGTAAGAGAAGAATCCAAAGAATTTGATTTTGGGGTAATTTCAAGGATTCAAAAGAGGGTCTGCTTGGAAGTGTATAAAACTGACCTGGTTGGAAAAATAACTGTTTGCATACCAGAGTGAATAAGAATAGTATCCATCATGACGCGGCACAATTTCTGACCTATGAAACAAGTTCTTTAAATATGTTAGACCAGTGATGACGAACCTTTTCGGCACTGAGTGCTGAAAAGGGAGTGAGAGCATGTGCATGTGGCACCGAGTATCAAAAAGAAAGCACTTCGTGTGCGCTTACTGGGCAGTGACTAGGAAGAGGAGCTGCCCAGGGGACATGCACATGCCAGAAAATGTACTTCCAGTTTCCAATGTATACTTGTGTGCCAGCCAACAAGTCTTCTGGTTCCTGGCACGCATGCGCTCACACCAATCAGCCTGCCAGTGTGCATGCTCACACTGGAAAACAGAAGACCAGCTCTTCTGGTTTTCAGCACTGCTGCACGAACAAAAGCCAGCTGACCATTGCATGCGCATGTGCGCCAGGAACCCAGAAGAGGAACGGGCAATGGTGTGCATGCCAGGCAACATGGCTCTGTGTGCCACTTTGGGCACAGGTGCCATAGGTTTACCTTCATGGTGTTAGACGATGTGCTGATTTAGTTGGGAGGCAGAAATAAAATAAAATAGAGCATGCAGGTAAAAGTCTTCTGTTTCTGAAGACAGAATGGAGCTAGAAAGATCTTTACTAGCAGGGATGCCAAATTTTGGCAAGTAGATGATTGTTTCAGGGGGTAAACAGTCATTAGCAAGAGGTCAACATAAAAAGCTGGACTAAGTTTGGGAAAGGAAGCATCTGGGAACAGATAAAAATATCATGTACAATGAGTGCACACTGTCGAATCTCAGAGCCAATTTCCTTTCATTTTTTTCTCCCTTGAGTAATGTTTATTTGTATAAAAGCAGCAAACACTAAAGCCCTCTGATGATTATTAATCCACACACGTGCTTTGGGTAACCATCTGTTGATAACTTAAGACATACACTGCTGAAACATCTCAAAATTAAAACAAAGAATGGAGACAAATTAGAGATACTGTTGGTAGGTGGCTTTTCAGAGGCTCTTGATGATTGCCCAAGAAGGAGAATTTTTGGCAATTAAACTTAATGAAGTGCTAATCTCCTTTTTAAAAAAAAGTTTGGCAAGTCTCTGAAGCCTATCCAGTCAAAACATCTGGAAGCCAAGTGACAATCTGATTATGTCAATCTTTGTTTTCTAACTAACTTCCCTCTGTTGCCTATAAACAGTCCAGTGCAAACATTTCAACAAGTTGCATGAAAACTCATGCACTATTATGTCATCCCTTTCTCCTCTACTCCCCGAACTTCCTTTAAAAATGAAAATCTTTTAAAAAAAGAAATGGTTTCTTCCTGATCCATCTATTTTTACTTATTTATACCTAAATTCAACTTGATTTCCTTAAAATGGAAATAATTTTTCCTGATTTTTCTTTTTCTCTTTTTTGACTTAGCTCTCTCCCCATTTAAATTTTAGAACGGAGAGCAGGATTTGCACTCCAGAAGCATGTGACATTCTTTTTTTATTATTAAAAAATAGAAACATTTAAATGGTGCATCGGGCACTTTCTTTGGTGAACATGGACACCAAATTCTGTAATTATATTGTCCAATATAAAATTGAATCTGGATGCTTGCCTGGAAAAGAGCTGAAAAAGTAGTTGTGTAAGAGTCACCAGGCCAAGCTTCCTTTTCTTCTTCTTTACTCTTTTTTTGTACTCCTTACCTTTGCATCTATTATTATGAAGAGGAAAAAATAGATGCAAAGATAAAACACCTAATAATAGCACTATTTAATTAAAAACAGCGTTCCCTATTCCCCAAAAGAGCTGGTGTTTTCATTTTCTAAAGCTAAGCACCATATATGCATGCACTCAATTGCAGGAGCACACACGTTGCACAGGTGCACGCATACAAGCACATGGGAGCAAGAGGAGGGGGAGAGGAAGGGAGGGGGAGAGAGAGAGATTCCTTTTAAATCATTCAGGATAATGGAGAACCTCAATTTACTCCATTTTACAAACGTTTAACTTCTTTTGCCCGTGTACAGACGTATTTTAGATCATTTTCTCCTGATTACTATAATTACCTGCTGCACGTGTTAAAACATGTTCACTATCAGTGCAATAAAACAAAATCCACAGGCAGCTTCTGGTTTTGCCACAGGCTGTTCATGATAAAAGACAAACGTTTATATTGTGGCAGGAAGGATGGACAGTCTGCCAATGTTCACTGCTCTTTTTCACTTGATTTCTCATTCTGCCACCTTCTACGTCTATTTTGCTTCAAGGGAAAATATCTGTCTAGATTCCTTTCCTCTCTCTTGTTAATTGACAGAGCTTTTCAACAAACACCAGAGTTAGCTCTGCCGTTGCAGTGTGGAAGACCTTCATTAGTCCTGGCTGACTTGCCAAGGAAAATGACACGTATGTAATTTAGCACTTATGAACAGAGCGGCAGGCATTACATTCAGAGCAGAGTGTCTGCAGATTAAAAGCAAAGATGCTTCTGGATATGAAAATATGGAAAATGGGATATACAGTAGCAACTTTAATGGCTTTCTGGGATAGCAAAAGGAACAACACAGTTATCATTTCTGTTTTGCCCAAGCTGAGGATATTATTTATTTTGATCATTAAATATGAGATATGACCCAGCCCCCCCCTCCCCCAGTCTATAAGCCTCACTCATGGTCATTTCGGGTAGCTTACAGAAGTAAAACCCCAATAAACCTATTGTTTACTTATTTCCTTCTTGAATTTCCACATTTCTAACACAGAATAGCTGGATTTTGATAGGCATCAATTTATGGCTGAATTAAAGGAAAACCCAGATGGAATAAATTACAAGTGGCCCTCGATTTAAGACCACAATTACAACCAGAATGTCTGACCTAATTTGGTGCAATCGTAAAGCAATAACAGAATAGCAGAGTTGGGAGGTCTTCTAATCCAACTCCCTGCTTAAGTAAGGGATCCTATACCCTTTGAGATAAGTGTATCTGCAGGCTGGAGTGTATCAAGGGTATCTGCAGGCTGGAGTCAAAAAAGTCAAGATGGCAACCTTGATGGTCCAATCAAGGCTCTGATCATTTTTAATGATGTGTAATGCAGAGCTTTGGTCACACCATTGAGGCTACCATTTTGGTTTTTTGGGCCACATCCTATAAATATTTCTGAGGGGATTGGGAGAGTCCAGTATTTATTCCCTCCATACATGTGGGTCAGGAAATTAGATGAGTTCTGTAGTGTTGCAGTTCTGTGTTTTTTTTAATTTTGGAAGATTTTTCCATTACTTGGTTATTTGTATTCTATGTTTCATTCTATAATTCAATAAAGCAAATTTTAAAACAATATGCTTAAAATTTAAATGTTCCAGACTATTTTCCATTACTCCATTTCCATTAAGGAGCATCTAGATTATACAATACAATACAATACAATACAATACAATACAATACAATACAATACAATACAATACAATACAATACAATAGCAGAATTAGAAGGGACCTTGGGGGTCTTCTAGTCCAACCCCCTGCCTAGGCAGGAAACCCTACACCATTTCATTCAAATGGCTATCCAACATCTTCTTAACAACTTCCAATGTTGGAGCATTCACAACTTCTGGAGGCAAGCTGTTCCACTGATTAATTGTTCTAACTGTCAGGAAATTTCTCCTCAGTTCTATATTGCTTCTCTCCTTGATTAGTTTCCACCCATTGCTTCTTGTTCTGCCCTCAGGTGCTTGCCTTAATATCACCTCCAATCAATTCCTTAGAACCACACCCATTTAAGTCAACTTTATTAATTCATGGTAAAAAGACAGCAAAAACCTTAGGTCAGCATCAGTAGTGGGATTCAATTTTTTTTATTATCGGTTCTGTGGGCATGGCATATTGGGCGTGGCATGGCTTGATGGGCATGGCAGGGGAAGGATACTGTAAAATCTCCGTTCCCTCCTGATCAACTGGGACTCGGGTGGCAGAGAATAGATGGAGGCGGGGCCAGTCAGAGATGATATTTAACAGTTCTCCGAACTACTCAAAATTTCTGCTACTGGTTCTCCAGAACTGGTCAGAATCTGCTGAATAGCAACTTTGGTCAACATGTAATGTAGGAGAGGGCAAATTTACTTTAGACCTCTCATAGAAGCAAATTTCCCCTTTCCTGAGAGCAGTCAGGAGAAATTAAGAAATGACAAAGAGTACAAAAACGATCACAAACAAAGAAATTAAAGAGAAGGAGAAGGCATGGAAGATGGGAGGGAGGAGGAAGGAAGGAAGGAAGGAAGGAAGGAAGGAAGGAAGGAAGGAAGGAAGGAAGGAAGGTTCTGCCTACAAATGGCACATAATTTACAATAGTATATTCCAGGAGAATGTAGTTCTGAACACAGAAACCAATGTCTACTCTGGCAAAGATGATTTAGTTACAGCATGCCAAGAATAAATGTTTCTTTAAATCTTCTGCAAGCTGAAATCAGTATGATCTAGCCTATTTCTCTCCCTTGAAGATGCCATTGTTTGAATTTACCATAAGGATAATCTTTCAGTGGAGCAGCTATATTTTGTATTTGTGACTGTTTTAAGAACAATTTTGTGTGTATTTTCTGCCTCACAAGAAATGATAAATCAAGATCATGACTGGCTCCTGGGTACCCTTGACTATTGGCCATGCAGGCTGAAGAAAGCCTGTAACATCTGTAGTACTATAAGATCTCAGTCTCTATTTCAGAATCAAAGCTGAATGAAAGAGAGTATGATTTTGCTTGTTTCTTTATTTGCTAGGAACTGCAGAAGACTACTCCAATATTTATTGTAGAAGGAAGAAGTAGAAAAAAGATTTCTTGGTTTCACATTTCTGGTGCAGCAGCATATCAAGGAGGTCAAGATAATTGTAATCTATTTCTAGCACTACACAAACTGATGAGAAAGCAAAGGAAATTCAGGATATTGCGTCTGAAGCATACTATTGCAAAACCTGTTCAGGCATTTGATTAATGTATGCTAATTGTGCATAAATAACACTCAAATGAGATGAAAGGGATTCAGAAACAGACATTAAAACAAATGTTCTGCTGTGACACCCTTGACCCTTAGTTTTAAAAAAAGATTTCTTAATTTTTGTTTATTTAATATTATAACTAGATTTAAGGGCAGATATTTCATGTGGGTGAAATTCTCGAATAACCTTAACCTTTGTGATAAACAGTGCAATTAAACTCTCTCCACTAGTAAAAATTGGTATTCCTGATTTCCTATGGCTGACATTATTATCTTTGTTTTATCTATCTTTCTTTTCATGAAAATATATAATGTCACAGCCATTCAATGAATGTGGAATTCAAATAAGATAAATTTATTACCAGCAAGATATGCATTTATTAGAATTAATCAAGAAATTCATTCATATTATACATTTACATATTAATTTATATGGCGTTCATATTGCACCTTTCTAATATATCAACTTTCTTCAGAACTATTTACCATGATTAAAATCAATATAGTATTTAAAAAATCTAAAGGAGAAAATCAATCTAAAAACATTGCAGAAATTAATTTGTAGATAAGACATATTTTCTTTAGGCATTTGGCCTTTGAATGAGGTGTTCAAGACTACATTTTAGCAAGCATGAAAAGTGAGGATAAGGAAATTAACAAGAACAATGCAAAACTAAATGTGATTCATTTAAAAACCGATTGAACACAGTATGTTCAGTTTCCCAATATTTCATTTTCCCCCCTTCCATCACATTACAAATAATAATTTGGGGCTCTATGGGCCACTTGGCATGGCATAGAATCGGAGTGTAAGATTATATAACATACTATAAATATGTCACCAAAACCAGTTACCTAAACTATGTAAATTAAGACATTCCTTGCCTGGGGCAGGAATTGGCTTAGGCTGAGGGGAGAAAATAAGAGTTAGAAATTCAGGACTCATATATATTCATATAAAGGTAATAAAATATGGTATGCTGAATGAAGCTTTGAATAGGTCAGACATTAGCTGGGTTCTCACATCACTATTATTTTAATTATGATTTGATGAGCAAGTTGCAGGTTTTTGACTGACGCACAAAATTAGGCCATGAATTATGTTTTTAAAATTACAGAGGTAAGGTTTATATATCACAGAAACTAGAGCAACTGTATTATGTGATAGCACAATGTGTGAAAATAAGGCATCTTCATCCCCATGATTTTTAAAATATTATTATTGCCATTATTATTACCCCTAATTATACTAGGTTATTATACCGTCAGAGTCATGGTTGTCTATTTTCTATTAATTTAATGACTTCCAAATAAATAAATCTCCTATCACCACCAAGGTAGCATGGCTATATATTAAATATCACATGTATGCAGATGTTTGAGAAGACAGTTTCGAGTGTTATTTTCTGTCTTTTTCTTTTTTTCATCCTGAAATTGGTATTTCATGAATCATAACTACTTAAGAAATTACTGGTTTATAGACTTCTATGAAATGGTTTGTAGCAATGATTTTACGGCCACAAATGTGGGAGCCCAAACTTTCTGTTGTTGCTAAGCAAGACTGTTGCTGAATTTTATGATCTTTCTTGCCACAATTATTAAGTGAATCACTGAAGTTGTTAAATTAGTAGCACGGTTGTTAAGCGAATCTGGGTTCTCCGTTGACTTTGCTAGTCAGAAGTTCACAATAGGGGAATCACATGAACCCAGGACACTGCAACCATCATAAATATGAGTTGGTTGCCAAGTGTCTGAATTTTGGTTATGTGACAAGGGGGATGCTGCAATATTGGTAAAAGTGAGAAACAGTCATAAGTCACTTTTTTCAGCGCTTTTGTCACTTTGAATAGTCACTAAGCAAAAGATTGTAAATTGAGGACTACCTGTATTCAGGTTTCACTTCCTCATGTGTAAAGTAGAGAAATGTGAAAAACATGTGTGATTTTTAAATCTTGCCTCCGAGGTGGGATTACTAGATTCTAATCCTGCAGATGCTGGGTGGGAATAAAACACCAAGGAGAAGTTCTCACTCTCCTACTTTTTAAAAAATAAAGTTTTATTAATTTTCTACTATTTCATTTAATTAGTGCTTAATAAACATCATGCAATCTGGGTTGTTTTGTTTGCTGAACAATACAATATTCCTAATCTTTACCCCTTTTCCCCAGCCATTGATAAAATAAATTCCATGTTTGGTACTATTGGTAATATCTTCTTTCTGTTTAATCTTCAATGTAAGTCTGTCTATTTCTGCACAGTCAAATTTTTTAAAAATTTTATTTGTTTTGTCAAGCGTGTATAAAATAATAGATATAAGTTCATGAATACATGAAATGGATATGAATAAATGGGGTTGCTAGGACTTGGATGGTAGGAACATTGGTGTGCTTATGAATGCCCCTTACAGACCTCTTAGGAATGGGGTGAGGTCAACAGTAGACAGTCTAAAGTTAAATTTGTGGGTATTTGAGGACGAAACCACTGAGTCAGGTAGAGCATTCCAGGCATTGACCACTCTGTTGCTGAAGTTGTATTTTCTGCAATCGAGTTTGGAGCGGTTTATCTTACGTTTGCATCTATTGTGTGCTTGTGTATTGTTGTGGTTGAAGCTGAAGTAGCCATTGACAGGTAGGACATTGTAGTAGATAATTTTATGTATTATGCTTAGGTCAGACCGAAGATTGTGTTGTTCTAAGTTGTCTAAGCCCAAGATTTAAAGTCTGGTGGCATAAGGGATTCTGTTGCGAGCAGTGGAATGGAGGACACTTCTCGTGAAATATCTCTGGACTCCAGTAACGTGCGGTGAGGTTTATGGCTGATGAGGCACTGACACCATCACATCTTGACCGCATGAGTTATCTTGTACATGTTTGACAAACCAAATAAATAATAAAATAAAATAAATAATAAAATAAATAAATAAATACAATAATATAATAATAATATAATATAATCACATAATAATAATATAATTATAATACAATAATATAATAATAATAATATTATAATAATATAATAATAATATAATAATAATATATCAATGAAACAATGAAACAATGAAACAATGAAACAATAATATAATAATAAAATGATAAAATGATAAAATGATAAAATGATAAAATGATAAAATGATAAAATGATAAAATGATAAAATGATAAAATGATAAAATGATAAAATGATAAAATGATAAAATGATAAAATGATAAAATGATAAAATGATAAAATGATAAAATGATAAAATGATAAAATGATAAAATAATAAAATAATAAAATAATAAAATAAAATAATAAAATAATAAAATAAGTAATAAAAATAATAAAATAAATAATAAATAGTAAATAATAAATAGTAAATAATAAATAATAAATAATAAAATAAATAATAAAATAAATAATAAAATAAATAATAAATAGTAAATAATAAATAGTAAATAATAAATAATAAATAATAAAATAAATAATAAAATAAATAATAAAATAAATAATAAAATAAAATAATAAAATAATAAATAAAATTGCACCCGAAAGCTGGGGGAAACAGCGAGATGCCTATAGGGTTAGCCCAGGACTTATACACCATTTTGGCAGTACTTACACACCATTTTGGGCACGGGTGATTCCTCCAGGACCAGAGAGGCTACCTCTTAATCCAAACCCTCCAGCATCCTCTATGTGGGAGATGGCTACTCCTCCTCTCCGTGCCCCCCATCCCATTTGCCCGAATCAACCAGAACCAAGTGCCCAGACATCGCCATGTTCCCAGAACCGGCTTCATCCAGGGGATGCCCACAGCTGCAGCGTACCTGGCATTGCGCTATTGCAATCAGGACAAGACGGGCTGTGGCAACTGGATGGCGACTGGGCTGCCTTACCGGAGGCTGGCGAGCTTGCGTGGCAAGGGCTTATGACATCTCTGCCCTTTCTGAACATGGAGAGGGACGGCGGTGGTGGCAGGGGGAGAGGCACAGGTGCCCAACAGGAGCAACAGAAGCAGCCACAGCTGCAGAGCAAGGACTGGCGGCAAGCAAGGCGCCAGCATGGTGGCCTCTAGCGATGCTTCAGCCCGACCGATTTCCCACAGCCTCCCACTGCTTATAAGGGAAGACCGGGGACCAGGTGGGGATGACAGAGCAGCATGCGTGCACGCAGGCATCAGCTCACCCATGCGTGGCTTCTCGCTGGATTTCCTCCCCCTCCCCACACTCGGCTCACTTACACGGCAGAAAAGCAGAGCCTCGGAAAGGGATCCCAGCATCCCCGGCTTGCACTTATCATGGCCCGCCTTGGGCTGGGGGATCACCGATGGGGAGGGATCTGTGTCATTCCAGAAAAGTCCTTGGGGAGGACTAAATATAGAAAATAGTGTTGTGTGTGTGTGCATGTGTCATCACATCTTGACCGCTGAGTCGCACTCTGTGGTTGTCACTGTGACTCTGCTGCCGCTGAGTCACAGGAAGAATGAGCGCCCTCTACTACGAAGCAGGAGAACTGCATGCCTCACCTAGTCTGACTTTTTAGGCTTTTAAGCCTCTGCTTAACTCTGCTCATGCTGAGCGATCATAAAACACCTAAAAAGTCAGACTAGGAGAGGTACGCAGTTCTCCTGCCTCATAGTAGAGGGCGCTTTTTTAGAGGCTTTTTAAAACAGTTAAGCAGAATCATCCATGGTGAGGCAGCAGCTAGCTCAGCCTCACCTCAGCTCTCACCTGACTAGTTGAATGGTAAATGTGAAAATTCTTCAATTTTAAATAATGTAAAACTGGTGAAGTTAAAAGGAAAATAACTTTATGGTACAGATCAGTAGATAAATACAAGCATTTAATTTATTTTTTCCTTTTACATTTTTTTCTTTTTATGATGAGAGGTGAGGCTGTGCCTCATTTGCCTCACCTGACTGCACATCACTCCTGGATTTGCTCAATTGTGCTAATATCTTAATTATCTCTTCATCTAGTGGTATTTCTTCATTTTTTTCCAGTGCTGCATAAATGCAATCCTTGCTGCTATTAATACATGCAATATTAAATATACACTTTGTTTTATCAAATTTTTCTGATACTATGCCTAATTAAAAAAAGTTCAGGTTCAAGATATACATGTTTTCCTGACATCTTTTCTAGCCACATGTCTTCTCTCTCTCTTTCTAATGAACTTACAACTGTTTGTTGATTCAAGGTTATGAGAGCCTAGGAAAAACTGACTTACCCATCCTCAAAGTTATGACCGCCCAATCACTCCCAAAGCTACATGATTGCAATTTGGGTTCTTGGCAACTGGCTCACATTTATGATGGTTACAATTTCTTGTGGTCGCATGACCATAATGTTTGACCTTCCCAACCAGCTTCTGACAAGCAAAGTCAATTGGGAAAGCCAGATTTGCTTAATGCCTGCATGATGTCATTAACCACCATGGTAAAAAATATGAAAATCTCATCCAGTCACATAATGATTCATTTGCCTGTAGAAGTTTTGGATGCTCCATCACTGGAGCCTTTTAAGAAGAGTGCCCATAAAACAATCAGCAAAGTATGCCTCATTTTACATATTTTAAAAAATACCATGAGTTGATATCAGATTGTTAATCAGTTGATATCTGATTAATGCCAGAACAGTTCAGCATGATGAAAAGCTTTTTTTTTTCATGGATTGGGGAAAGATGAAGGCATCAACATGGAGACATGACAGAAAAATAAAGGTTGCCCATGGATAAATATGTGATGTCACTCTCAGAACTAATGTAAAAAACACTTAGGAAATAATGTTACATATTGGTTCAAAACTATTATTGTTTTATGGAGTTAATAGATCAAGAATATAATTACTGGAGAGGAGGAAAAAAGAAACATAAGCAACTAAGTTAGGCAAAAGACAGACAATTAACATTCCTATTACAGTTTTGTATACAGCTGCTGTCTGCCTTCTGAATAAGAAGCAAGATGTTAGAACACTTCACAGATGTTCACTAAGTTGAGTAAAACTATTTGATTTGTTCTGACCTTCTTTTAGCAACCAACATCTAATCTAATCTCTCATCTTTTGCTTTCAATGTGAAGTGTGAATAAAATTCTTCCTGGCAACCTTAATGGGCTATTGTATAGCAATAAAAGAGTATATAACCCCTTTCCTTTTTATGACATGTCTTTGAAGAGCCATAGAAACAGGCAGTCCAAAACAAACATTTTTAATGGATTTCAAACCCAAGAACCAGAAAAAGATTCAGGTAGAGGAGTAGATTCCTGATCAATATCCTCCCTCTGTTTTTTGTTTTTTTTTACAACTGCAAATGAAAGTAGATTTAAATGTCCACCAAACTGTTTTAATCTGTGCACAAAGCCTCCATTAAAAAAAAGAGGATGGAGCAAAGCAAATTATGGAGATGAAGACAGGGCAAAAATCTGAATCAAATCACTTTTCCACTTTCCCACTTTTCTGAATAGTGTTACGAAAAGACATTTGAATGAATCATTCACAACACATTATAATACAATCTTAACCAGTTAAGGGGAAAGGGCTCTGTGAAGCAGCATTTGCTCCTTGTGGTTTGTTACAATTTCACAGGATGAGACCTTGACTGATCCAGATGGTATCTCCTCCATTTGCTATCTGAAAATGCCTGAGGCGGGCTTCTTTGAATCCACCCAGGGAGCAGCAGTGCTTATGTAACTAGCTATATCGGAAATGGAATATGTGGGAACTGTATGGTTGGATCTTTTGAAGATAATAAAAAGGGAAGTGAGGTTCTCCTATAAGACTTATTGAGGAACACTTAAAGGGGTGGTGTTGGATGGAAAATTCAGTTCATATTTATTTTGGGACCAGTAACAACACCCTACAAGTTATCAAAATGAGTTAAATTTATCAGCTTATTAGCAATAAACAACCTCTCCAAGACCATAACTTAGCTTCCTGATCTCCTTTCCGATTTCTCTGACACAGAGTGCAGAATCTCATTCATGCTGAGAACCAACCTTATTCTCTTATTCCCTTTATGGCTCCTATTAACAGGGCTCAAAGCTCTCATTCTCCTTGTCTTCAGTCTGCCATGTCTTTTGTTCCATTTGAGCATCACCAGAAGAGAACAGAAAACAGACAAACTGCATTATCCCCATAATTAGCCATCTCAACAATGTAGCCGCATCACACTTGGCAGTGATGCAGTATAACAATCTGCATAAATTAGTTTTCATGTCCCAGGAAAGCCATTTCAATAGCTTCTGAAAGGAAAATAAATGCCGGGGAGGGCCAGGCTAATGGAAACTGGTTATTGTGATCAGACTAAAGGGAAGAATGGAAGCCCCTATTACAATGGCTATCTAAGTGCTGTGTGCTTCATTAGCCAGTCTGTTTTTTGTTTAGCAAGTGTGGGTTTGTTCTTGTGAGATTTGGACAGCTGAACTGGGAAGAATTAAAGTCTTATTCCAAAAGAACTAAAAGAGAAATTTGGGGAGGGGGGTGATAGAAGGATTCTGCTTTCATAGCCATCTGCAAATTGCAGAGCAACTTTAAAATAATCTATCAGAAAATGAGCAGACGGATGAGCAGAGAAGATCCAGAGAAGGTGGTAGGGCACCATTTAAGTGTCTACAAGTAATAGTCAAGAGAAGCCACAATGCTTAAGTAGACCCCAAATCTCAGTTTTGACCTCCAGTGAATTTTGATAGAAGGTCAACTAAAATCAGAGATATCATTTCCTGTAATATGAGTTGACTAGGACACTAAACTGTTGTTTATGATATAAAGCAGACATAACACATTTCAAAAGCAAAGCAAAACAAAATAACTTCCCCATAAGCCCAGAAATATGAAATATTACTCCCACATCAATGTGTGTAATGTAGTCCCATCAACTTTTGCACTATTGCCTGGGCTCTTCGCTACTTCTCCAAAACGGTACCACACTCACTTGAAGAAAGGCTGCTTGAATTTAAGATGATTATCCTCTGTTACAGAAGGATCAGAAGGAAAAACTCCTCTGTCTCTATTACAACCTTCATAGTAAATCTAAGATGACAGTCCTTCTCAGAAGCTAAATTATTTGGGAAAAGTAATCTTTGGTGCAGCTACACGCAATCCTCAGCTGTCAAATGGCTGCCTATCTGTTTGCTGTATGATACATAAGGATGCATTTATAATATGTTCAGATATTAATGGAGGGAAGAAATTGAATCATGGATTCTCTATACCCACATATGAAATAAAGTAGGCACCAGAATGATTTGCTACTCTCTAAGCTTGGTTCTTTGCTTGTGGATGTTTCATTACCTGACTAGGTAGCATTTTCAGTGAGCTTGGGTTTTGCTCTCTGTTTATATATAGTAGCTTGTCCTGTCAGTGCTGTTGGGGGTGTGGTTTTCTCCTTGATAATACCTTGATTAGTTTGTTCCTTATTGCTTGTTTGTCTGGATGGGTAGCTCCTTGATTAGGGTATTGTTCATGGCTTATTTGTCTGGTATTAACCCCTGCTTAGATGGATGTTGATTGCTGGCGAGGATGTGTTCTAGCCTTTATAGTTTCTTTTTTTAGCTTTCTGTTGTCTCTTTTGAATGCAGTGTAAATGTTGTTTATCTCCATGTGTCAGTTGGTGACTGATTTGCCTAAGTGCCAAGCTTCTAGGAATTCCCTAACATTTTTTGAATTAGCTTGGCCTAGGATGCTCAGTTTCCCAGTTGAAACTATGGTTAAGTTTGTCCATGTGTTGTAAAATTATGTCTTCCGACTGCTAATTGATGTTCATGAATGCACTCTGTGTCTTCTGCCTATCTGCCCTATATAGTGGTTGTTATAGTCTTTACATTTTAATATTGAAAATGAGTCCTGCTTTTTTCTTCTGGGGCTTCTTGGGTCTTTTGGTTTATCTAAGATGTTTTGGAGCACTTTAGTTGGTTCATGAGTTAAGGTGATGATGTATGGCAGTGTTATCCTCTTACACAGCATGTTGATTGTGCTTTGGTGCAGGGGTCACCAATCCCTAAGCTGAGGCCCACTGTTGGCCCTTGAACCCTTTGGAACAGGTTGTGGAAGTAGCTGGATCCTTATTTTTGATTGTATATGTGAGAGGCTATCATTTCTAAACAAGAGTGAATTTCACAAAGAACAGCACAGTTTTCTTCGTCGTTTTATGTAGGGAAATGATCAAGTCTGAAATCATCATTATTACTTTCTTTTTTCTTCCCTCTTTTATCTATTTATTTTCTTTATGGGGCGTCAGGCTGGAAATTTATGAGCCAGTTTGCTGAGCATAATCCAGACAACAAATTCTCAAGTGCTTGGTGCTTTAGATGATATATATGATATAAATAACTTGGCAAATCCTGAAATAATGTTTATTCATAGTATCTCATGTTTGATTGAATGTGGACTATCCCTAGGCAAATATGTCCATGATTGCATTTTAAAGAGTACCCTTTTAAATGTACAATTAACATGTATGAATACTTTACTTATAAGCAAACTGAAACAAGTAAAAACTATTGATTTCAGTGTTGAGATGCAAATTCATTTTATGGTTCATTATTCTATCTTTTTCTCCTTGGCAGGCTTCCACGACATTAAGATGAAACATAAATCCTCTTTCCCTTATAGCTTTGTGATTTTGTGGACATGTTGTATTTTTGTCAATTATACTGTGGTGGTGTAGTGGTTATAATGCAGTACTGCAGGCTACTTCTGCTGACTGCAGGCTGTCTACAATTTGGCAGTTCGATTCTCACCAAGCTCAAGGTTGACTCAACCTTCTATCCTTCCAAGGTAGGTAAAATGAGGACCCAGATTGTTGGGGGCAATATGCTGTCTCTGTAAACCATTTAGAGAGGGTTCTTGATGCTTGGAGGTTTATTTATATGTTATTGCTGATTTTATTGTGCACTGCCCATAGTTATATAGTTGGATAGCCCCATAAATTTAATAAAATAAAGAAATAAGCTATTGATTCAACTAAAATCAGTGTTTCCTAACGGCTGAATTATGGAGTGATACAATTACACATTGATTAAACATCGCACAGAACTTCAGGATATCATATGAATATAAAGAAAAAAATTCAAATGTATACATCCATTACAGGTCATAATATAACCTGCCTCCCTATATTTAGACATGCAGTATACATGCATAAGTCCAAGTGCTATATATTGCTATACAGAAGTGGATTATTATTGCTTTCTACCAGGATGCTTTCTCAAGTTTCTAGTGGTTTCTCATCCCCGTTTTTTGGTTTGAGTACCGTCCATTCATCTCATCTAGAGATGAGCCTGACCCTGCTAAGCTTTTGCAAGAGCAGTCAAGATCAGCTAAGTGATGCTGTCTGCTGTGAGCACTACCTCCTGCAGGTATAAAGGCAAAGGTTTCCCTTTCCCAGTCATGTCATACTTTAGGGACAGTGCTCATCTCCATTTCTTAACCGAGGAAACCAGCACTGTCCTAAGATGCTTCTGTGGAAGTGACGTGCAGTCAGGGGAGGCAGGGGAGGCAGGGGAGGCAGGGCCTCACCACTGTCATCATGAAAAGAAAAAAAAATGTAAAAGGAAAAAGGCTGAGGTAGTTGCTGCCAGAATCACCATGGATGACTCTGCTTAGTGCTTAACTGTTTAAAAAAGCTTCTAAAAAGTGCCCTCTACAGGAGGAGATGGGAGAACCACATGCCTCATTTAGTCTATCTTTATGATCACTTGAGCAGAGTTATGCAAGGGTTAAAAGCCGAAAAATTCCTTATGTAGATGAGGCACTTGGTTCTCTTGCCTCCTCCTTTAGAGGGAGTTTTTTTTAGAGGCTTTCTTAAACAGTTAAGCAGAGTCATCCATTGGGGACTCTGGCAGCAGCTAACCCAGCCTGACCTCAGCAGCTCTTGCCTTTTTCCTTTTACATTTTCATCATGGCTGACAAGAGCAGAGTTGAAATCCTCTGTGAAACAGCTGGAAAAGGTATGTGGGTCGGAGGGAGGGAGAGGAATTCAAAATTAATGTAATTTGTAAGTAATTGTATTATTGTAAGTAATTTGTCTGTGTGTGTGTGTTTGCGCGTTTTACCCGCCTCTTCTAGCGTGCGGGCTGGCACTTTTTTTATGTTGGACATAGCGGCAGGGCTTTTGGACATAGCATCCCGCCTCTATGTCGGACATAGCGCTGGGGCTTTGGCAGGGCTTTTGGAAAGCCCCGGTGCTATGTCCGTGCCGGGGCTTTCCGAAAGCCCCGCCAAAGCCCCACCGCTGTGTCCGACATAGAGCGGCTTTTGCCCGCTTGCCTCGCCAGCCATAAACCTCACCGCACATCACTATTCTGTGTTTATGTGGCTGGCATGACTATACACCAAGGCATACAGAATGCTGTTACCTTCCCACCAAAATGGTACACGTTTTCTTATTTGCCTTTGCATGCTTTCAAACTGCTAGGTTGGCAGGAACTGGAGCAAGAATGGGAGCTCACTCTTCCACACTTGGGTCTCAAACATATGATCTTTCTGTCAACAAGCCCAGCACCTTACCGTTAGGCCACTGTGTCCCTTTAACAAGTGTGTGAAACAAGTATATGAATCAAATTGAATATTCTCCTCTTGTCTAGCATTATGCCTGGAAAAAGAACATGCAGTTAAATTTCTATTTGTCCTACAGACTTTAAAAACCAAGAATTGTGCCTGAAAGGAGAAGGTGAAAATCTCCTTGGAGTAGCTGAATTAATGAATACAGGGTTGCAGATAGGTTTTGCTAAAGAGATGTGAAGATTGCAATGCAGTGGACTAAATTTTGTCTCTATATTACTAAGTTGGAATCTGTAGATGAACTGAATGTGTCCTGCAGGATGGAGATGACATCAAAAAGACGATTGGGTTCTGTGAAGTAGGAATATAGTTCCTGTCCCCCAGTTTGAATGGTTCTTTGAATATCAGCAACTTATTCCTAATTTCAAATATCTTTAATATATAATTCCGAAGAACTGGCCTATTGTTTCAAAAGGCGTAAGTCTCACCCAGGATGAGTTATAAATAATTTGATTTTCCATTAAATTTTGCATTGCTTGAAAGGAGGGCAGGTAATGTTTCAGGTAAGTTTACAAAAAACCCATGCGTAAAAATAACGATGTCCGCTGGTAAAAGTGTCCTTGGAAAGATATTTGGCAGGAAACAAAAGAAAAACCAGTTATGCTAAAAAAAGCTTCAAACAGCAGAAAGCTTTTGATTATAGGTTTCTTTCTTCTGTGTAACAAAAATGTACAAAGATTACAGTTTTCATTTGGTGCCCATATAAATCAAGGACAGGGTTTTTTAACATTTTCTAAAATAAACCCTGCTACTGATAGAGAAGATTGGATAGCTCAGCAAGCAGGAAGTTGCTTGTATCAAAATGTAGGCAAGGAACAGAAACTCCTGACCAGACAAAAGTAGTCAGTAATCTCAAACTATCCAGATGATGTTGACAAAAATGTATCTGAGTGTCTGGAGACTATAGAGGCCTGGATCAGGAGGAACAGACAGGATAAAATGACTATGGGTTTTCAGAGTACTTCTGAAACTAAGGATGTTTCATCTTCAGTCCTGAATGGGGTTACATTTTTGCTTTGGGACTGAGATGTGATTTGTAGGACTTCTTGGATTTATAGCTTCTCCTTGGAGAGCAGGTAGCAGCTGTGGCTAACTAGGTCTTCATACAAATCTTTCTTGCACACTTATCTGGACCTGATAAGTCAGACAGTCACTCTTGCTCTGATTATCTTGAATGTGGACTACTACAATCTGCTCTATATGGAGCAGCCCTTGAAAATCACTTGGAAGCTGCAGCTAGTCAAAATGCAGCAGAAGGGACAATTTTGGGCATGCATATATCACTTCTATACAGGTATAGTCATTGACCTATGATCACAATTGAGCCCAACATTTCTGTAGCTAAGTGAGACATTGGTTAAGTGAGTTTTGCTCCATTTTACGACCTTTCTTGCCACAGTTATTAAGTGAATCACTGCAGTTGTTAAATTAGTAACTCAGTTGTTAAGTGAATCTGGCTTCCCCATTGACTCTGCTTGTCAGAAGATTGCAAAAAGGATCACGTGACCCTGGGACACTGTAACCATCATAAATATGAGTCAGTTGCTAAGCATCTGAATTTTGATCATCTGACCATGAGGATGCTGCAATGGTTGTAAGTGTAAAAAATGGTCATAAGTCACTTTTTTCAGTGCTATTGTAACTTTGAATGGTCACTAAATGCATTGTTGTAAGTTGAGGACTATCTGTAGAACACCTTTGCTCTGTGAGTTGAATTGGTTACCAGTAAGATTCTGGGTGCAATTCAGGATGCTGATTACCACTTAGAAAAGCCTTCATAACATAGGACTTGATAATCTTAAGGCCAGCTGTCTCTCATAGTTTCTATCTGGCCTGTACTATTGGAAAGATAATTGGCATGCTCTGGATCCCTTCCATTATACAATATCACCTGATGGGATTTAGGAAATACACTATATTGCCAAAAGTATTCGCTCACCTGCCTTTACTCTCATTTGAACATACTGCAAGTGACATATCATTCCTAATCCATAGGGTTCAATATGATGTCGCTCCACCCTTTGCAGCTATAAAAGCTTCAACTCTTCTGGGAAGGCTGTCCACAAGGTTCAGGAGTGTGTTTATGGGAATTTTTGACCACTCTTCCGGAAGTGCATTTGTGAGGTCACACACTGATGTTGGACGAGTTTACATGGCCTACCACTTCGTGGCTGAGTTGCTGTCGTTCCCAAACACTTTCACGTTCTTATAATACAGCTGACAGTTGACTGTGGAATATTTAGGAGTGAGGAAATTTCACAACTGGATGTGTTGCACAGGTGGCATCCTATCACAGTTCCATGCTGGAATTCACTGAGCTCCTGAGAGCAACCCATTCTTTCACAAATGTTTGTAAAAACAGTCTGCATGCTTAGGTACTTGATTTTATCCACCTGTGGCCATGGAAGTGATTGGAACACCTGATTCTGATTATTTGGATGGGTGAGCGAATACTTTTGGCAATATAGTGTATGTCTCTTGCAGTGCCCACCTATGAAACATCACCCCCTTGAGATTAGTTTCCCATTTTATTTCCCACTTTATCCGTGTTTAAAAGAGTCCCCAAAATGTAGTTGTTTCTCCAGGCCTTGGCTTAGAGTAAAGGGTGAGTCCTATGTATTGTATTTTTTAAAAAATGGCTGTTTTTTGTTCTTGATGCTTGGAGGTTTATTTATATGTTATTGCTGATTTTATTGTGCACTGCCCATAGTTATATAGTTGGATAGCCCCATAAATTTAATAAAATAAAGAAATAAGCTATTGATTCAACTAAGACCAGTGTTTCCTAATGGCTGAATTATGGAGTGATAGAATTACACATTGATTAAACATGCACAGAACTTCAGGATATCATATGAATATAAAGAAAAAAATTCAAATGTATACATCCATTACAGGTCATAATATAACCTGCCTCCCTATATTTAGACATGCAGTATACATGCATATTAACATGTATTTTCAGAAACCAATGAAATCGGTGGGACTTATTTCCTAGAAGACATAAGAATTTGCTCTGGGAACAGCTGAATATTTTTAAACAGCCTGAGTAGGAGGTGATGCAAATATGAAAGGAATGGTTTATTAACCTAAATATTCCTGTAGTAAAAGTACCCTGAGGATTAATGTTACAAGGATAAACATGTTCTGGTTATGTAATGTCTAATTTGACCCCTGCTGAATTAAAATGCTTAACCCTGGCTTTCGTTTCATGGCTGACAACTTCTCTAAATATTTTTGCAATTGTTTTAATTAGTTATTGGGAAAGGTAAGAAAATGAAAGCCAAAAGCTCAGCATCTTCAAAGCTGTGTGTGGTGATGCAGCTCATTCCTTTGATCTGGAACAGCTACAAAATGTTATAACAATACTGTCTATAATCTTCGGTTGAAATCCCTCTGAGAGCAGAAATAAAACATTTTCCGATATGTTTGAGAAGCAGCTTGCGACTCACCAACCACCTTACATTCCAGATGCTGCTGTAAACCAAGAGATGAATAGTCAGCTGGGGGCTTTTTCCTGTCAGAAAACACTTGATGTTTGTACGTTACCTTGCTACAATGGGTTAGGTGGTTATAGACTGTGTAGGTCATGTTCCATAATACACAATAATGTTCCTATATAAATGCTGTAACAGTGTGTGTACTTCAAGTAATTTCAGGCTCTATGTTAAGCTGCTGTTAACCTGTCTATATTTTAACCTAACACACGTTTGGTGTGTTGTACAAAGTAGATTGCTAGAAAGAGAAAAAATGAGTTATGCGGGAGCATATTCTGTCACACGCATAGGCACTGAATGTTGAATTAATGTTCATTGAGCTGGGCAAACAGGCACAAAATAATTTTCTTTTCCCAACTGGGGCAACATTTAACAAGCTAAACCTGTCATGCTGTTTCCATTTTTAATATTCCCTGTGATTAAACAAGGGATCCAGAAGATCATGCATATTAAAACACACAAAATGTAAACATTAGAATCAAAGCTAGTTCACGAAAATCTCAGTGTAGGTCATTAAATATATATCTTTGCATCAGAATTCTGTGAGTTGTGGCTGCCAACAAATCTGATCGGGAAGCTGAATTAGATAATGATAATAAAATGACATTGAAAGCAATAAAAAAGAAATATTGCTCAGTCAAGTATCCCCTAAGGCTCTGCAAAAAAAGGGGTATAATTGTTTTGCCAGAAATCTGCCTAGAAAGGATTCTCCTGAAACAATATGATGAGGAGCAGGGGAGAAAAAACTCAACTTTCCATGAGTCAACATATCAAGCTGTGTTAGCAAAACTCTGTTATACTTACTTTCATCTTCTTTTCTTTTAAAAGTACAGGATCTTAGACTTCTGGCTTGTCAAAGAAGAGTTTGCAGAATGTTCTAATTTCTTAAAGAATTTTCTTTAAGAATATTAGTCTTAATATTCTACCTTTTGCAGGACACAGTCTAGGGTTACAGCATCCAAAATCTCTAGCTACAACCAATGAAAGACAATAATAACAAACTCTCTCATCAACAAGGGAACAGATATTGACATTGGGCCATTAAGAAACAACTGATTAGAGTAAAACCACAATGCTATCTATCTTTAGTGCCCCAACTAGTTCCTTGGATGAGAAGTAAAACGTCTTCAAAGAAAAACCAGAAAGTTCAGTTGCCTCTTGAAAAAGCAGCTTTGAGACAACCATGTCCTGGATGATTGAGAATCCCCATAAACAGATGTAAAAACTATTTTACTATACTGTAATTCTGTCTAGGAATCTTACTGAAAAATTGAAGTCCAGAAATGAGAAACAGAACTCTAAAAGACCCAATCAAGGGTGCCTGATTCTTCTTTCTTATCTTCATTTTATTATGTAATCAATACATATATTAAGAATAATACAATTACATATAAAAGTATAAACATATCAACACAACCTTAATATTTATACAGTGAGTCGGCCACTTCTCTTACCTCCCCCTCCCAAACTTTGTTGTAATAATAGCAGTTAGACTTATATACCGCTTCATAGGGCTTTCAGCCCTCTCTAAGCGGTTTACAGAGTCAGCATATTGCCCCCAACAACAATCCAGGTCCTCATTTTACCCACCTCGGAAGGATGGAAGGCTGAGTCAACCCTGAGCCGGTGAGATTTGAACAGGCGAACTGCAGAACTGCAGTCAGCTGAAGTAGCCTGCAGTGCTGCATTTAACCACTACTAATGATTTTAAAGCAAAGTTATATACATCCTGTAAAGAAAGTGATTTGTGAGTTACTGAGTTAATTATGCAACACAACTAGAGGTTCATATCACAGCTTCTTTCTTTGTACAGTTCAATGTTGTCCTAATGTTTTGAAATCTCGACTATTTTACAATCCCATCATTCAAGTCTCTCAAGTTTCACAGGCCTAAAATTAACCTCAGGGGTTGGATTCTACTGGTTCAGACTGGTTTGGATGAACTGGTAGCTCCGACATCAGCTGGGAGTGAATCGGTTCACTCTGACAATTAGGTGGGCCCACCTGCTTGCCCCTGCACTTTACTGACTTATATCTTCTCAGCTGAATCACATGGCAGAGCAGATTGTGTTACTGCCCAGCAGTAAGGTGGAAGGTAAGTTTTCTTAAAACTGCACGTGCGATCACTGAACCAGCTGTTAAACTGGCAGGATCCCACCACTGATTAGCCTAGTAGAATTTACTAACTCAGATGATAAGATACACTTCTATTCAGGGCTGCTACTGCCAGTTTGCTCAGGAACATGCTGTGTGCATGCTTGATGAGCATTATGAATGCTTGATGTGTGCTATGCACGCATGCACAATACTAAAAAAATGCTTTGCACATGCGCAGAAGCAAAAACCAAGATGCTTGTTTGAGAGAACCGTTTTGGGGGCGTAGCAGGCCAAGTTACTACCTACTCGGCTGAACCGGTCCGAAACCGGTAGGAATTCACCTCTGTTGCTATTGCTACTATACCATCCCCTTCTACCTGATCTGTTGAATGCTTCATTCTGAAGGGTGCTAATATAAATATGTTATTTCTGAATTAAAACACCTACAGGACATTTAAAAGATGATGAGTTAGCATTAAAACATAAAAGTTTCATACCATACTTGAAACTTGCTCCCCCTTTTTCCTAAAACTATTTTTTCAACAATACCTCATTTTGAAAATTTTCAGAACCACATTGAGTAATTTTTCTACTTTAAAGGCTTCCAAGAGGAAGGCAGGGTGACCTACTTACATCTCCATAGTAGAGGTGTGCAAAAAAATAATAATGAAAAGAGTATTTAGTTCCCAGCATGAAACCTTGTTATTTGAATGATTCTTTAAAAAGATTCCTTGATGGTTATGTTTTGATTGAATAGAATTTAAAACAGCTTAAGGATCCACTTATAGGAAATAAAGGGAACTTAAAACAAGCAATTTTTAACAAGGAAAGGAGGGTGTTCCTACCAGGTTAGAGAGGAAAATATCCAAACAGTTGATTAAAAAAAATATTTTTGAAACTATCTCAAAAATTCCCACAGGAAATTACTGGGATGGGCAACAAATCGCTAGATAGAATCTTTTGTCAGAAGTAAACTAAAGAATTGGAGAGAGAGTTAGTATCATGCTCTATATGCTCATAACCTTTTGCACTGAGGATTTCTCAGAATAAAGCAGTAGGATTATTTGACCTAACACTCAGAGTACTTCGCCATATGATTGATTCTCTCTTCATGAGATGTCAGGGTGGGCAGCTACCCAGGATCATGGATTGGAAAGGCGGGGGCAAAGGTTGGATCTCATGCTCTGCTTTGCTGATCTACTGGCCTTACATAGACCTCCCGGATTTTATGCCGCTTGCACTACTCAGTATTTAATAGCAATAGCAGTTAGACTTATATACCATAGGGCTTTCAGCCCTCTCTAAGCGGTTTACCGAGTCAGCATATTGCCCCCAACAACAATCCGGGTCCTCATTTTACCCACCTCGGAAGGATGGAAGGCTGAGTCAACCCTGAGCGGGTGAGATTTGAACAGCCGAACTGCAGAATTGCAGTCAGCTGAAGTAGCCTGCAGTGCTGCATTTAACCTCTGCGCCACCTCGGCTCTTATTTAAGTGTTCCCGAGCTTAAACAGATCTAAATAAAGGCATGTTGGCTTTATTCTATAAGGTAATTCATAGCACTTTTGACTTCTGGCAACATCAACTGACATTTCTAAAGTGTCCTCCTTGTCGAATTCCAAATGCATTCTACCTTGTACATAGAAAAACATATCTTCTTAAAATAGAAAACTGAAAATGTGTCAGATGAATCACAACATAAACAGGAGTTACAGGTTGCTGGGAGAAGGAGTGAATGCAAGTTTCCCACACATATCAAAGAATTATATCAACAGTCATTCACTAGTCAATGTTTGTAGAATTAAACAAACATTTCTCTCCCAACTGGTTCTGCAGCATTAATAAGCGGGTTGAGCAAGTTCCGCCACCTATGGGGACTCCATCTCAAAACTTGCCTGGAACAATCTGCCCTTGGAAGAGTTGCCACAAGCCTACCTTTTCATGGATTTGTGGTGTGATAGTGGGGGTGGCTCCAAATAATTTCCTTATGGAAGCAGCTTTCATGGAGTTCCACGATCCACAATGGGAGATTCACCCCAGCAGCTGGACTGGCTGTCATGGGCATTCATGTAATTGTATGGAAGTGAGCTGCTTGATCTTTACTTAAGAAATAACAGCGCCAGAAATTTACTGGTGACTGGAATTGCTGCTGGTGCAATAAAGAACAAGAATGAGGAAATGACAACTAGGTTGAACTATACAACATTGACTTACCACAGTTTGTCTAGGGACCATTCAAAATTACAATAGCATTGAAAAAGTGGCTGTTATGATGATTGCAGTTTCCCAGGATCATGTAATCACTTTTTGTGTCTTTTGACACGCCAAATCAATAGGGAAGCCAGATTCACTTAACAACCGTTAAGACATTCTTCCTAACTTAACAACTGCAATGATTCCCTTAACAACAGCAGGGCAAAATTCACTTAGCAACTGTCTCGCTTAGAGCAGAAATTTTGGGCCCAATTGTGGTCATAAGTCGAGGACTACCTTACACTTTCTGGTATTTCCAATTAAAGCTATTTTTGAGTAACAATGCAGGCAGATTTGCTTTTTGCCTGTGACTGTCAGTTTATGGGCTACAAGGAGCAGAACCTAACCAATGGTACAAGCCAGTGGTGGGTTCTGATCCCGTTGCAACTGGTACGCTGTGCACTGGCTGGGCATCCTAGTTGGGCAGGTGTGCTGTGCACACATACGCACGCCACCGCCCTGTGACACCCAGCTGCTCAGCGGAGGTCATGCAGGTGCTGCACGCTGTGCTTGTGTGCACAATTGGCTGGTTACCTTATAAACAGCTATGGAATGCGGGCAGGTGGGTGGCTGGGCCAAACGAGCACCATACCGGTATGGTGGCTGTTGCTCCCAGCTACTACCAGTATGGCCATACCGGGCCATACCACCTGGAACCCACCACTGCTCTAAGCCATTTTCCTCAGTGCCTATGAGATGAATCCAAAAACTTGATTCCATACTAAATCTTGCAAGGCAGGACTTTTGCAAAGGATAGGATCAATAAATCAAGGCAATTAAAAAGCAGTTTTTGATTCAGAAAAGTCAGCATCCCCACCCAAAACCTGCTTTCTTGCAACAACATGTATGGATGGCAGCAGGAGGAGAAACTGGAATGGCCCGTTTCTTAAACTGCAAAACAAAAACGAACATACATAAAAGGCTTGTGTTCTCATCAATGAAATATGCAATTATAAATTACCACAGTCACCTCTCTGCCAGACCACAAACCTCAAGGCATTGGCATGGTTCATACGTGGTGCTAATCCAGCAGGTAGCTTCCTTGGTTTAGCTTAGGGGGCTATAGAGCATACTTTTCAGCCAAGTGCAATCTTAACTCTATTCCTTATTGTTAATTGTGCTCTTTGGGCAAAATAGGATTGATTGATTGATTGATTGATTGATTATGTGCCGTTAAGTTATTTTTGAGTGCTAGTAATCACACAGATTTTCTCCATGACAATCTATCCCTAACTTGTCCTTTCAAGTCTTAGTATGCTTATCAAAAACTGATAAGCTAAAAGAAACAGCATCCATCCACTTGTTACTGGACATCCTTTTTTCCTCCATCCTTTCATTTTTCTCAGCATTACAGCCTTCTCTGTAGAGATAGGTCTTCACATACCATGTCCAAAGTAGGATAATTTGACTATGGTGATTTTTTTCCCCTTTCAGTGAGAACTCTGGCTTGATTTTTTTTTTTTTTTGATGATCCATGAGTTTGTTTTTTTCACTGTCCATGACAGAGATGGTATTCTGCTGGTTCCCCCCAGTTCGGGCAAATTGGTAGTGGCAGCGGTGGGAGGTTTCACCCACCTGCCCAGATGTCATCATGGACACTCTGCACATGTGCAGAAGCCCCACACATGAGCAAAGCGAGCAAGCACATGCGTGCTCCCAGTTCCAAACCGGTAGCGAAGATAAGAGGAAACCATTACTGGTCCATGATATTGTCTAACAGAAAAGTTCAAAAGTACAAAAAGAGGGATAACCCCATGCATAAACCAATCACACAAACTAACCATCATTAGCAATGATGATGTTACTGAGTTTGGATAATAAAAAGTCTGCAAGAAAATAACCAAGCTGAGAATGCACCAAGGACCCCTCATTTCAACACTAAGCTACAAATATTCTCCTTTATTGGGACAAACCAACCATTGTGGTTTATTCAACAACCATAGTGAAAGTAGAAGCAGACCTTGGCTTGCGGAAGAGAAAGAAAAATATTGTTCCCATCATCTTTGTCCTGTCCCTGGAGCTGTCTCTAACTTGGCTTTCACATTTCAGTGACAAAATGTAGAAATTATGATGTGTGGACTTCTGTGCTGGATGAAGAATTCTGGAAGTCAATGTCCACATATTTTCAAGAGATGATTTACAGCAACTCTTATCTGCTGGGAGATCTTTGTTGGTTCAGCTATATACAATGCAACAAAGAAACAAAAAAACACAATCATGAAGTTGGAGGAACCATCAGAGTTGATTAGTTCTCTTCTCTGTAAAATATGTCCCAATGGCCTCAGGATCTCACAAGCAATACTCTGCATTTCTTTCGTCACTATGGATCGTATCTCCTCACGGGGGATATTCATGCGATGTGCAGATTCAGATTTGCAAAAACTGATATAGTTCAGTCTTCTTGGGGAACTCTATGTCATGACATTTCACCTATACATCTGCAGACTTGAAACCATTCCAAGCGAGAATCGGGCTATGCTCAAACAGGGATAATTGTGTTAGCAAGTTCTGTAAATATTAAAATGCATAACAAAGCTTTCAACAACCAGCAATTAACCCAGCACTGCATTTTCAACCCACAGCTTGAACAGACAGGCACAAAAACACAATAAACCCAGTCAGCTGCCTCAACATATGTGTGCACTGAACTGTGAGATTCTGAAAATCTCAGATACTCCAGCACAAAGGCAGGCAAGTAAGCTCAGCACCTCACTTTGTTTTCGCTAGCCATCTTTTGTGAAGTGGCATGGGTAAAATTCTAATGAGTTTCTATCCTCCTGAAAGGACTTTTTTTTTTTTTGGTATGTGAGATAGAATTTTGCTTTTATTGTGAAATTACAATAGAAATTACAATAAATCACTCTTTCCAAAATAAGAGCAGCAAGCTTGAAATAGCTCCCTGGAATGCTTACTCATTACAAACAAACACACAGACACATAAATGTTTTCTTTCTAGTTTCTCCCCATTCACTCCCACATGATGTTAGCTTTAAAAGAAGGCTAGGTCTCATCGCCATCCTCAGTCTGATGTTTTTGGCTTAAAGCGTGGCCAGAGCTGCCGTCTTTCTATAAATCTTGGTGGGGGTGTGTGGAGTGCTGGCATTGTTTCAGTAAGTGGATTGATTGACTGTGTGGCTGTATCATAATTGGTAGATTGGTGCTGGCTGTGTGTCCATTGTTGTTTTGTGTTGTAAGGGTCTGGGTGGTGGGTGGGGCTCGTTTGTTTACCAGGGCTGGTTTACACATGTCTGGTAGGCAGGAGGTATTTTCATTAATTTCATGGAATTAATTTTGAAGGAGCCAAGTTAATCTCCAAAACTGAACAACTTCAACAAGAGAATAATTATGGAAGTTATCGAAATAGAGAAACACCCCCACAACATGAATAAATGTGATGATACCTCCCACCTACCAGACATCTGGAAACCAGCCCTGGTAAACAATGTCAATCTTACATGGGAAAAGACCCAAATACAACAAGACCAGCATACCTACACCCATGAAAATCTATGAAAACACACACACACACACACACACACACACACACACACACACGAATGACTCTGTGTGAGTGTGTGTGTGTGTTCCAGCATAACTCTAGAACACCTTGAGAAATTTTAACCAAACTTGGTATACAGATGACTTACTCTCTGGAGGAAAATACTGTGGGGGTAAGACACCCCTAATGCCCCTCAGAATGTGTGTTCTGTTAAGATGCAGCCTGTTGTGCCTTAAAATGGCTTCTATCGTACAGCATAAATAGAATTACCGACTTCACAGTACTCCATAATGACTTCACAGTACTCCATAAGAGGGCTCCCTCTGATAAGGAGGAAAATCCAACATTAGAAATTAAGTTTGGTCCAGACATTTCTCTCCTATAAATAAATACCTGGGCAACGCTGGGTTATCAGCTAGTTCCCAATAAATCTTAAATGAGTCACCTTTTCAAAAAATGCATTGCCATAGGAAATACAGTAATTTTTTTTTCAAGAAAATTTAATATATATTAGATACAAACATATTCCCACCATGAAACTCTCCTTTGGGATAATCGACAAGTAAGTCATCTATCTACTTTAATTCACTGTACATGGGGCTGCCCTTGAAGTTTCAGCTGGTATAGAATGCAACAACACAGGCACTTATAGTGATAATTATTGTAATGAATGCCCTTTATGTGTAATCCAAAAATGTTTCCAACCTTCCTTTCTCATATCCAATTGTTATTTATCATATCAACTCCACATTATATACATTACTATCAATATCAATTATTATTCAGCTATATCTATTACAAATAAAAGTAGTTAGATTTAGCTAATTTTCAATTATATTCTTCAGTCTATCAGCCTATGTCTCTCCAATAGCAAAACTTCCTTAGTCCTCTTACCATTCCTAAAACAAATTCCCCAAACGTTTTTATAAGCAAGTCCAAACAGAAATATCTTCACACCTTTTTGCTTAGGATGCCTCTGACATAATAACTTTGTCCTTGGCTTGTTCCAATCAATGTGTCTTTGACTTTCAAGGGTGATGTCGAAAGTTCTGCAAGTAATGTTTCATAAAATATAGATTCTTTAATGTTTCTCATTCCTCCTGGAATCTGTCTTTTAAGATAAATTTTCTGTATGGCCCCCCTTTTTTCAAACGTTAGATCTCTTTCTCTTTCTGCCTCCGAAGTAAAACAGACGCCTGGCATGTCAGCAAATTGAGAAACTTCCTTTCTAACATTCTTCATTTGGGTTTCAGAAGCACTCAAACATTCAAGACTCTGATTCTTTCTTTCATAGTTTGATGTTAAAAACAAGAGATAATCCATTTTTTTCCCAAATTTTTTTTCGGATTTTTCATAAATATCAAACAACTTCTGAAAAAAGAAGAAAATCTTTTGAAATGAATCACTTGAAGCAAGTACAAACGCCATGATGTGACACAGATGAAATTGCAAATAGGAACACGCTGGGAGCTATGCAGTCTTATCTGATCTTAGACCAACACAGCCAAGCAATAAAAGTGTCAAGTTGTAAGAAGCCAAATTATAATAAATTGGTTTACAGCCCACTTAAGGAGAGCCGTGAGGGAGTGTTGAAGTAAAATAAACTTTCCTTTATCCACGTAAACAGCATTCAAGACATTTAAGAGATGAAGTAACCACCAACCATACATCCATTAAAAAAAACAAATTCGCCGCTAGATTCTTCTGTTCTTTGGTTTCAATTAGCTTAAATTTTAGTGCGGACCGTCTCTCTCTTTGAATAATAAAATCAGCTTACCAGTTGGAAACACTTCTACCATTCTTAGGGGCTACCTGCAGTTTCGGTTAGCATAGAGCTAATCCAGGAAGGTGTGGCAAAAGGGGTTGAAATTCGAGCACCCCCGAGACCTGCGGACGTCTCTGAGGTCACTGGATCTCCCCAAACCTTCACTGTCTCTACGGGACAGCTAGGGTCGTAAACGACCCGTCCATTTCTTCCGGAATAGGGGAATTTCAGGAATGGCCTGAAACTCCGTCTTCTCACTGCTAAGCCCCGCCTTCTTCCAATTATCACTATTAAAAAACTAAATAAAATATATACAGTTAAATGTTAATTAATATGGGGAAAATGTTATGATATATGATATAACTAAATATGGATGTTCAGCTAAAATAGGATATGAGGATTTGATGTTAATAGAGGATTTTATAAACAAGTAAATGAAATGTCAGCATGTGTTATGGATTAACTCTTTGGCATAGTTAAGGATGAAGGATGTTTAAATAACTATAGTTAACTAAAAGTGGAGATATAATGATGTTAATATGGTAAACATTTGAGTTAAGATATTTGAATTAATATGAGTTAATGGAAGAGATGCACCAAAGCATGTTGTAACCAGCTGATATACTTTTTCTTTTTTATAATAGATACCTCTGTTCCTTTTTTTCTTTTGTTTTGTTTTTGTGTTTTTTCTTTCCTGCCTTGTCTTTTGTCCTTTTTGTCTTTTTTGTTTTATTTTTGCTTTTTTTTTTGCTTTTTGCTTTTTGCTTTTCCCACTGGTGTGGGCATGTATTGTTCAAGATTATTACCTTTATTAATATTTTTAAATAATAATTACAGTCAAATGAAAATGGATATATGATGATGGTGATATGTATGAATATCTGAGTTAAAATGCTTGAGTTAATATGAGTTATGTTTGTTGACTGTGGAGGAGATGTACCAAAGTTTATTTGTGATCGACTGTACACTTTCTATAGATGTAAAGAAAGATGTTGTACTTGTTTCAAATTAAAATTAAAAAATCTTTTAATAAAAAAAAGAAACCTTTTCTAGAAAAAAAAACAGGCACTTATGTGTACTCCTAGAACAGTGCATGTTGCACCTCCGCTGAGGGAGCTGCGTGGGATGCCAGTTTGCTTCCAGATGCAAGTCAAGATGCTGGTTTTAATCTTTAAAGCCCATTATGGTATGGGACCAGGCTATCTGAGGGACTGCCTTTCCTCACTTATATTAGATCTTGCAAAGAAGATGTGCTACAGGTACCATCGGCTAGGAATCTACATTTGGAACCTTGAAGATGTGCCTCTCTGTTGTGCTGCCTGCCTTAAGGAACATCCTTCCCCCCAACATTAGAGTGGTCCCATCCCTTCTGACACTCTAGAAGCCCTTCAGGCCTGGTTATGTGATCTAGTGTTTCCACCAGAAGTTCTAGAAGTTTCATTATAGTAGGGAGCCATTTTTAAATTATCTCTCCATTTAAGGTTGTATTTTGGGATTTTAGGTTTTTATTACTATGGTTTTTATATCTGTTTTTGCACTTCTTGTTTTATTTATTGTTGTATGCTGTCTCCAAAGTGGCCTTGGTGAAATGGGTGGCTATATAAATTTGATTGATAAATGAATGAATGATGCTGATTATTCGGCACATGTAACACCTGTACTCTGGGAGCTGTACTATATGGCTTCTAGTGTGCTTCTGGGTGCAATTTAACATGCTGGTTGTTACCTTTAAAGCTTTTCATGGCTTGCGACCAGGTTACTCAAAGGACTATTTCTCCTCGGATGTTTCTAATCGTCCAATCCAGTCAGGCAGGATGGCCATGCTTCAGATGGCCAAGGAATGCCAGTTGGTAGGACCCAAAAGATGCAATTTTTGGGCACAATTTTCTCACTCGCCTCTTCCTCTTGACCCACTCACACTTTCTTCCTACTTCACTTTATTTTCTTACCTCTTTTGTTCACCCTCTTTTATATTCAGTATTTATAATTTCATCATCAGATATTCACATTATTTTTTTATTTTAATACACACATTATGCAGCTCTTTCCCATTGTATTTAGTTCATGGGTATGTTTCCCAACACACTTTTTAACAACAAACTGTAATTTATCCTTACAACAAGTAATTCATTCCAAAATAATCCATGGGTATCTGATGTGACTAGGTTTATTTTGCTAGTTTTGCCTACTGTTCCTTTCTCTTATTGAAAACTTTTGACTATTATGGCACAAGGAATATTGTGGCTTGGAATCAGAGCTGGTATTAAGCAGGTTCTGACCAGTTCTGGGGAACCGATAGCGGAAATTTTGGGCAGTTTGGAGAACTCATAAATACCACCTCTGACTGGCCCCACCCTCATCTATTCCCTGCCTCCCGAGTCCCAGCTGATCAGAAGGAACTAGGGATCTTGCAGTAACCTTCCCCTGGAGTGGGAAGGGAATGGAGATTTTACAGTATCCTTCCCCTGCCACACCCACCAAGCCACACCCACCAAGCCACGCCCACCAAGCCATGCCATGCCCACCAAGCCACACCCACAGAACCAGTAGTAAAAAATATTAAATCCCACCACTGCTTGGAATGTAAACATTCCAAGTAAATGAGAAGGAACATGAATTCCCTGATTTGGGAGAGTTGATAGATATATGCAGGAAAGTAAAGGAGCAAGTTTAATTATAATGGAAGGCTAAAATATATATTAGAAATAAGAATTAGTGTCATCTAGACAACTATGGTTCTGTTTGAAAGTATCATCTGTATGTTGGTGATATAGGTGGTCCTCATTTAGTGACGTTAAGTGAAGCAATCACTAAGTGAAAATACAACTGTACTTATGCTCTTACGTCAGCTTTCCTTTATAGACCCGCAAAAGTCATAATT
Organism: Thamnophis sirtalis; assembly: GCF_051295495.1. Classification (NCBI taxonomy): domain Eukaryota; kingdom Metazoa; phylum Chordata; class Lepidosauria; order Squamata; family Natricidae; genus Thamnophis; species Thamnophis sirtalis. The sequence continues at coordinate 72,988,945 of NW_028261386.1, read as the reverse complement.
GCAAAGATTGGTTGTAAAATTACTTTTTCATCACCATCATAATTCTGAACAGTCACTCAATGAGGCAGTTGTTAAATAAAGACTACTTGTAATTAAGCTCCCAGTGAATGGTGATAATGGTAGTCTTGGACACGAGATTTCATAAGCCATCATCCAATGCTCTGAATAAATGCAATCAAGAGAAAAATATACTCTTCTGAGTGACAATAATAGATGGGTAAGAGTGAGACGAGAGAGTACAGGAAAAAGGGTAATTTAGTCATTTGAAAATCCAAGAATAAATGAGAATGGTGATTATTCAATGACTATCTGCTAAAAAAAAACCCTATACATGGTTTAATCAAAAGTCTATTCATATATACAGATGGCAAAGGAACAACTATAAATATAAAGGAATGTTTGGTTTCAATGTTTATGATGACAGAGTAAGAGAATTAAGGATATGAGGTGATGAGAGATTCTGAATTGGTAATATTAAAAGTAGATCTTGGGGAAAATTATTTGGAAAAAAAGAAAAGAAGTGAAAGCAGAATTACTATAGGAAGAAAAAGTAGCAGTCATACATGAAAAGTATGAGAAGATAGATTGATTTCCCAATAGAATGAATGGAATGTGGGTGTAAAGAAAGAGATTATGGAATCTGCTCTGTTAACACATCAGACTACTAACTGGGAGATGGTGAGTTCTAGTTCCACTTTAGTCATAAAGTCAGCTGGGCAATCTTGGGCCAATGTGCCAGCCACTCTCTCTCAGCCTAAGCAAGAAGGTAATGTCAACTCACTTCTGAAAAAAATATCTGCTCAGAACAGAATGAAAAGTATGGGATTATATTGAATGAAAGCACCAAGAAGGATGCGGCTTTGGAATTCTGATCTGAAAGGCTGTAGATAAGAAAAAGCTGCACATAAGAGAATCCTGCAAAAATACAGATGAGAGAAAAAGATTGCATGATGCATAGAGAGGGGAAAAATAACTGCAAAGAATATAGTCAAATAGAATGAGAAATGGTTAGGATTAAAAGGCAGAAAAAATAGAAGTAATTTTGGTAGGAATAAAACATGGGGTTGTTTTTTTTGAAGCAAATGAAAAGGCCTAAAGAAGAACTGAACTGAAGAAGCTTCTTGGATGAGAAGTAAAATGTTTTCAATGAGAAAAAAATCCCAAGAAAATCCAGTTCACTTTTGGCAAAAAGCACCTTTGGGACAACCAGGATCTGGATGATTGAGAATCTACATAGACATCTAAAGAAGAAGCCTTCAGCAAAGTGAAGAGAGTTAAAACTAAAAGGGATGAGAAGGTTTGGACTAAACTAAAGTGAGGACATCTGGAAGGAAGGGGTGCTTTAGACACTTGTATTGTTCCCCTTCCTTAGACCAAAACTAGTGAAGGGAAAAGTTTTTAAAACCATATATTTATAGAAACAGCCAACTGATTTTTTTTCCTCTTCTATTTATGGAGGTGGCCACTGATTTTAGAGTTGAAATATTACAAAGGTGTCAAAGTATCAGAGAATACTAAGTTGTAATCACATGCAGGTGGGTTTTTTAAAAATGCATTCCAACATCCTAAAATTTGCTTCCCTTTGTCCACTAATAAGCTGGGCATGAACAAGTCTTCTCTATGGACCAAAGGCCATTACACCTGGCTTATTTATTTTAAAAAATCTCTATGCTACTTAGCCTTGTAAAATACATACAAAATGAAATATGTTGTTAAAATGAAGTATGGTTGAAGCATAGTTTCAACTGCCAGGTCATACAAAAGGGATTGTAGCATGAGTTAGCCTTTAACTTCGTCAGATTTTATTTTTGTTTTGCTTTAAATGCCATAACCCCATTGTTCTCAATCCAGTCTCTGCAGGGAGCATCAACTGAGGAATGCTGCCACAGTCTACAACTACTGGCCTTGCAGAATAAAATATTTTGTTTTTAAATATACTGAAGATTTTGGGTAGATGAAATAGACATTTAAACTAGCATAATGTTTAGCCCTCATCAGATGCAGGAGTGACAGACATATATGATTGCCCCCTCTTTTTTGACACCATCTGGGTTCTTGTTTCATGTAACAGGGAGGTGTACTCAATTCTTTCAAATTGGAGTCTATGTATATACACACATATACTGTACATTCAATCCTAGCAGGAACATAGAAATCATGGCGTTGAAACACATTGATGTAACTATGGAATACAGGAAAAAAATTATTCAACCCCTTTCAGGAGGGATTGTAAGATTGTTTTGCTAAAATGGCTATGTTAATGCATCTCTTTAGTGTATAGTTAGGAGCACAGTGGCTCACGTGGTTAGGATACTGGAGACGGGATAACAAGCCCATGTTTGAGACCTTTGGGCAGGATGAGCTACTGTCTTTCGCTCTACCTCCTGCTGGGAACATGAAAGGATCCCCCAACTGGGCATCCCCCCCCCCGGGCAACGGTGATGTCACCTGCTAATCCTATGAATGTTGAATTCCTTTCAACCTGGAAGTGCCTCAGACATGAGTGTGATGCGGCATGTTGTTTAACATTAAAAATGAAAATAATCACACCTCTGAAAACGGACAAGTTTGCCTCCTGATTTCAGCAACAGAGGACAGGAAGGGCTACAAAAAAGTAGCCAAATTGCATATCAGCAGAAGGGCTCTGAGTTGCAATAGATTTTGACTTAATGTATTATATGAATTCAACCATTATGATTTGTAACTTTTATTTTATGGCTTAGCATGCTGTATAAACCAAGCCAATTATGTTGTATTCAGGAAACCATGCTTAAGCCAACCATGGCTTAACGCCATTGGTGTACCAAGTCAATATGTCTTCTCACAAGAGGTCAGCTAGGCAGTAGCAGCAGTCAGCTGCTATTGGCTGATCTAAAAAAAAAGGATCTGCTTAATTCTTAGATAGGAGACCCCTCCCAGAATTGCTGGTAAATGGGAAGTAAAAAAGAAATCCTGTTGCCAGAAAAACTACATGGACGCTTCCATAAAGTCAATCAAGATTAAATTTGACTTGAATGTGATTTACTGTTACTTTGACAACCTTGGTTGCTGATTAGCTGTTTCTTTTTTATCTAAAATTCAGTGTTTATCTTTGCAGGTAGGGCCGGGTAGGGAAGAGAAGGTAACAAGCACCTGGTTGGGGTGGGGGAACTGCCTTGTTTGGATGATGTTTGGGAGATAATGGAGGTGTTCTCAGTTCTTAAGAGAGAAAGCAATTCAAATTGATGTGTGACCCCTAAACAGCTTCAAGCTTTTCTGCTGACTCCAAATCTGAGTGTCAATTGAAGATTAAATTGGAACACCCAGCAAATGATCAAAGTGTTGCAGCTTCCTTTTGATGGTATCCCTTTGGCACCACATGTTCAAGCCACAAATAGGTTTGGAATTTCAGGGTGCAAAACACCACAAGCTGCAGGCAACCTTCATTCAGGCCAATCTAATTTCCAGAATTCAGCAGTGACCTAGAGAACATGGGCCCTAAACTGCTCTGAATCGCAGTCAAAACAAAACTATCCCCTCTGAATGTTGTGCTGAGAGCTCCCAAGAGAGGAAATATGCCGCTTGTTATTTCTCAGCAGCTTGGAAAAATGAATCATGCTAGCTGCCCCCGCTGAATTCTGATGTTATAAAATCATTCCATGAGGAGCTATTATGGTAAATGGGTAAAAAATTGCATGAAGCAGGAGCATGTTTCAAAGTGGAGTAGTTTTGCCAGTCAACAGAAATTAATTGCTTCTGGCCTTTAGTAAAGAGCCGCCCCCAGCTGAGAAACCTGGTGAGGAAGGTGGGGAACAGGACAGAAGCTAAGAACCAGACGTGAAGTGGGAGAGAAAGAAATTATTTGCCAACAACTCCATTGGCAGAGGAATTCCATTGCTAAAATCACAGGAAAGCAAAAGCCATTTGAACTCATTAAAAACAAATAGAAAGTTATTTTGTTGTACAGTGATATCTTTAGACCAGAGTTCCCCAACCTTTCCTGGTTGGCGGCCCAGACTGGGGCGAGGGGGGAAAGATGGGGTGGTTTTGTGGGAGGTTTATTCGCACACATGCATATGTGCATGTGTGAACACCTGTTGCTCACTGAGTGGCACCACAAGCATCTGGGATGCTTGTAGTGCCACTCACATGAGTGGGGCCGCAAGCACCTGCACAAATGGGGTATTCCCCGCAATGCTCGTGTGACTGAGATTGTGTGCTTGCGCACATGCGCACACATTGGCCAGCTACTCACACAGCATGGTGATCAATAGGTCGCAACCTAGTAGTTGGCCACAGGTTGGGGACCCTGGTCTTAGACATTTGTGTTTTTAAACATTCAGAAAATTTTAAAATTAAACAAGCTTTTTAATATGCTTGAAGAGCAGGTTTTGAATGGCATGGGTGTATGGGTGTTTGACAACTGTGCAGGAACTAATAAACCAAGAAAATAGTTATGTCATTATCCTAACCTAGTGCTATTTCTGGAGATTTAACTTTTATTTTGAAATATTTGAAATTAGCCTCACAGATTTTTTACTTCATGGTTTAAAGTGCACAGGTTCTTCTCATATCCTTAAATACAAACAGCAATGTTTTTTAAAAAATCATAATTTTTCACAGGAAATACAAAAAAAAAATTAACGACAATAATTAATGAGAAATTAAGAGGATACATGGTAGTTGATAGTCAGCTTTAGGCATATTGCATAGATATCTTCTTTTCCTCTAGGAAAAAAGGGTTAAGTAAATCTCTACAAAACTTCAGCCCATTGCAAAAAAAGAAAAGGAAAAAGAACAATAGAAGATAACACAGCCAACTAGCTGCTTATTTTGCAGAACTCTATGTACTGTACTCATTCCTCTGTAGGCCTCAGGAGTGTTTTGATTTTGGCAAGGTTTTCCAATGATTTTATGTCTTTATTATCCCATTGGTCTCCTACAAATAGCCTGGACAGCATAAGCTTTCAGTGAAGGAGGGAAAGGCCCAAGCTGTGTGTAACTCCTTATTGTGTGTTTGTGTGTCAGTCAATGCATGGCTAATCCTCAGGTAACTGATTTCATACAGGAGGGCAGTTTTGAGTTAATTTGCTTTATTACATTCTGATTGATCCTTCTGCAACTCTTATCTTGCTGATTTTGTTTTGTAACATTTTAGTATTGCTCAATTCCCCGATACCAGCTCTAGGATATGGTGTGTTGTATGCCAATTTCTCCATTCCTTTACCTCCCCGGCTATCAGTGATGTAGCTGGTATATATCTACAGGCACTCCTGCCTAATGATTTCCCTGTTTAACAACTACTGAAGTTACAAAGGCCAATTTTCAATAGCAATAGCAGTTAGACTTATATATACAGCTTCATAGGGCTTTCAGCCCTCTCTAAGCGGTTTACAGAGTCAGCATATCGCCCCCACAGTCTGGGTCCTCATTTCACCCACCTCGGAAGGATGGAAGGCTGAGTCAACCTTGAGCCGGTGAGATTAGAACTGCTGAACTGCAGATAACAGTCAGCTGAAGTGGCCTGCAGTACTGCACCCTAACCACTGCACCACCTCAGCTGTTATCACACTGTTGCTGTGTGCCCACAGTCATGTGAGATTTGGTCACTTTGCAACCAGCAGATGTACAATGGTTGCAGCATCCTACAATCACGTGATCACCATTTGTGTGCTTCACAGCCAGTTTCTGACAAGCAGAATTAATAGAGAAGTTGACAGTAAACTAACTGACAAGACCCAGTCACTTGATGTTTTGCTTAACAAACTTGGATGATCTGCTTACTGGCTCTGCAGAACTGAGGTTGTAAAGTCCATTGAAGTCATTTAACAACCACACTGTTTAATAAAAGAGTTGCTGGTACTAATTGGGGTCATTAAGGGAGCACTGCCTAGAATACAGAAAAGCCTTTATTAATGATGGCTAATTCAGAGGTGGTATTCAGCAGATTCTGACCAATTCTGAAGAACTGGTAGTGGAAATTTTGAGTAGTTTGGAGAACCACTAAATACTACCTCTGACTGCCCCACCCCCATCTATTCTCCCTCCCCAGTCTCGGCTGATTGGGAAGAAATGGGGATTTTGCAGTAATTTTCCCCTGGATTGGGAAGGGAATGGAGATTTTATAATATCCTTCCTCTGCCACACTTACCAAACTACGCTCACCAAGCCATGCTGACAGAACTGGTAGTAAAAAAAAATTGAATCCCACCATTGGGTTAATTGTCCAATCTGTAGCATAAGATGCTCTTTTGACTGACATGATACTATTTAAGCAAACCTACAGTAGCTGAAAAAAGAGCGCTCTCATTGGAGCAATGGGGAATTCACCTATTCTAGCTGTAGTAATTCCTGATGTCACATTATCCTTGGCTTGACTGTCAAAATTAACTCAAATTAAGTTGCAGTCAGAAAAAAATGGATCACAGAATATCAGTAGGGTAGGGCAGGGGATGAGACAAATGTTTGTGCAAAACAGGTCATAAGCAACTGAGAATGGGACTCCCAAGCAGATCATAATCATAATTGGATTACCAAATCATTGAAGACCCAGGCCCAAACATCCAGCCATACAACTGTATTCACGCTGGTTATTTAGATATGCTCCAGAGGATGTTTTATATGCTCTGATCAAATGTCAGGCCCAGGTGAAGAAAACTTCTTAATTTTATAGTAATTAGATGGCTATTAATGACTGAGCCATATTCTGTGATATATAAAATAACCCGTCAAAAAGAATCATGTTAATTGCAGATAAACAACGTCTCCCTTTCCATACCAAGTATTATAAGTTTAATCAGTGGTGGGATGCAACTGGTTTAACAACTGGTTTGGTGAGCGTGCACTTCATGCCCCCCCCCCACTGCATTCCACCTGCGTTGCACCCCCCGTGGCCCATTTTGGGCCTGTAAGGCCTTTCTGAAGCCTCCTGAGAGTGAAAATGGGCTAGGAGGTGGGGCACAGCAACCCCTGCGGCCTGTTTTGGGCCTATGAGGCCTCCCTGAAGCCTCATGGGAAGGAAAACAGACCACAGGGGGGCGCCCCCCCCCAAACAACCCATTTTGGGCCTAGGAGGCCTCCCTGCACTTTCCTGGGAGCTAGAATGGGGTGTGTAGGGACTCCTGGGAGGGGAGCAGGGGTGGGTTCCTGCTAGTTCTAATCTCTTCTATAGAAGAGGTTCCACAAATCTACAGCACCGTTTAGAACCGGCTCCAGTTCCCTCCCCCTGCCCGTCCGCACATCATCAAGATGAAGAGCAAGAGGAGGAATTCTGGAAGTCCACAAGTAATAAAGCTGTCAAGTTTGAACACCCCTGGGGGTTTTTTTCTAAAGGGTTAGGGGTGCAAGGGTCTTGTAACTTGACAGCTTTAAGACGTGTGGGCTTCAAATGCCAGAGTTTCTGAAAATTTTGGTTGCAAGGCAAGAGCGTTGTTAAGTGAAAACCACATTTTACAAGTTGGCCATGCCCACCCAGTCACATGACTGGCAAGCCACTCCCACTCGGTCACATGGCCGGCAAGCCACTCTCACAAGCAGGCCACACCTACAGAAGAGGTTCTAAAAAATTTTGAAACCCACCACTGGAGGGGAGGGGCCAGCTGGTCATTTGAACTACCAGTTTGGCAAACTGGATGTAAAATTTGGGTTCATCCAAACCAGCCCGAACCGGCTGAATCCCACCCCTGTTATTTCTCTTTTTAATAAGCCTTTTAATTATTACATTAGAGTTCTCCTGAGAATAGCAGTTGAAGAGAAAAAGAGATTATGTTATACTAGTAATAATCTACAAAGAAGAGAAAAAGCTGCATTTTTCTTTCTAGCGTTAATCCATTAGAATATCCTGTAACTTCTTCAAAATGGGACCAGACATCTTTTAAAACCAGAAATAATAATGATGCAAATTTAAACGTCTAAAGGTACAGCATATCTTTGGGTCTGATCCAAATGGAACTTCAGAGAACACTCCAAAGCACTCTTTAAAAACTGAATCTGAAGGACTTCACATATGAAGTGAATAGCTCTGGGTACTGAATCAGCTTTGAAGACGTAATTTGTTCATTCCAAAGTTCATCAAGTTTATGAGCATAAAAAACAATATCAATTTTAGTTAACTGCATGCACAGCATAAAGGAGAGATGACATTTCAATAAGAAAATTACAACCCTGTTATGCCTTTCAGTGACTCCAGCCAACTGGTTTAATAAATTAATCCATTTTGTTTTGCTTGGACATTTAGCATTGATGAACTTTAATATTTCAAGGGGAGCTTTTGTTTTCATTAGAAAGTGAAATGCATTCTCAAGTCTTCTTGCAGATACAAGGTGTGTTTATATTGCTTGTTATTTCTCTCGGGTGCAGGTTCAGCCAGTGTGCTTATTGTAGATTTTCTGTTTATTCTAGCATTACTCCCCAAACATGCTTTCCCCCTGTGCCATGGAAAGTGGACTTGGAGAAATCCAACTTCAGATGTTCTCACAGCCATACTGGATCACCTTTCTCTAAGCCTAAATTATCTTAAGCGATTGCTGGGAGGATTAAAAATAGGATAAGAAACCCACATCAGCTTGAACTTACATCACGTTCAACAGAACCAGATGAGTTTGGGCATTTCCAAGGTCTCCAAAGGAGAACACAGTCTACTGCTCTAGCACTAATCCTGTTTTACTTTGCAGAGAAATCCCCCCCCCCCAAAAAGGATGCAGCTGTAGAGAATTCTCAACTCCTTCAGTGCTATTTCTCTTAATCCTGAAGGTAGAACTATAAATTAATAAAACTGTGACAATGATATCCCAAAGGTGCTTTTTTCAAGAGGCAACTGGATTTTCTGGTTTTTCTTTGAAGATGCTTCACTTTGAAGATGCATCCAAGAAGCTTCTTCAGCTCTGACAGGATGGTGTGGAGAGCTGAAGAGGCTTCTTGGATGAGAAGCAAAACGTCTTCAAAGAAAAATCAGAAAGTCCAGCTGCTTCTTGGAAAAAACACCTTTGGGACAACCATGACCTGGATGACTGAGCATCTCCATAGACTTTTGTGTCAATGATGCTATCTCATAAGAACTATAAGCTGAGACAGTTTTATCATAACAAAAAATTAAACATATCTTAGTTAAGCAAAGTATTTTGGCCATGATTTTCTATCCCAGAGGTCCCCAACTCCTGGGCCGTGTCCCACTACTAGGCTGAGAGCTGTTTGGAACAGTGAGTGCATGTGCACATTCTTCATTTGTGTAAGCGGCAGGTGTGTGGGCCGCTACTTGTAAAAATGGAGCTGCGCAGGCATGCTCCCCCCCCCCAGTCACGCAGAACCATTCCCCCTCTCCCCCTCATCAGTCTGCAAAGATTGAGAAAGACTTGTATGGACCACAATACACAGTATTTGTGTGTCCAGCAGCTGAAGTCTAGAGATCCATACAATAGGTAAGCTGCTTTGCACTCCAGGAAAAAAAGATGTGATTGTTATCATTATGATTTTAACATAGTTTAATTATATTGTTTCTTTTTACAATTTCAGTTTTTGGTGCAGTAAACTGATCAACTCCATGCAGATATTACTTTGTAAATTTCCTCCTTCCTCTTGACCTGTTCACATTTCCCTTTTGTATTTGTTCTTCAATGTCACCCTCATTGATTTACTGTATTGAAGCAGACGGGGTGGTGGGGCAGGGAGAGAAAGAGGGGGGTGTATCAATCTAAACTTCTTTCATGCTACTTGTATCAACCATTATTGTCCTACTTCCACATTGGAGAAGGAAATAGTTCTGACCTTTTGTGCTTCAATTCCACGTCTATTTCCCTGGGAGTAAGCTCTATACATTTGGAAGTATTTACATACAAGGAGCAGAAGTGCATGGGAAAAATACAAAATTGTGAAGGGCAAATTATCATAGACATGCTTATGCTTAAGATATGGATACCTGGATTTTTCTTGTCCCTTCTCCAACCCCACTATTTGCTTTCCTTACCTTTAAAACCTCACCAGAATATCAGACTCAAATAAGAAATGTGCTTTTTCTTCCACTTGTCTATTGTTCTACAAATCAGCCACCTGGGAGATTGAAAGGGTTGCTCCTAAAAGTCACTCACAGCAGTCAAAAGAATCTCTGTAGACAGGGCTTTTAATGGAGGAAAGTGATGGGAATATTCCTAAAGGACTGCTAATGCCTTAACTGCATCCTTTAGAATATCAATGAAGGTGCTTTGATGACCCTAAGAGATGTGTTAAAGACAGGATTCCTCAGAGAAATACGCATATACCCACACTCACACGTAAGCACACATACACATGTACCTACCAACAGCTGCATAAAAATATTACTCGTTTGGATGCAATCATGTACGAAAGTAATATTTTTATACTTTAAACTGCAGTGTGAACCTATGCAACAAAGTGGAATGACCTGTTCTGAATCTTTCATAATGGCCAAATCAGATACTGGTAGCTTCCATTTATTGTGAGCCACTGATGTTATACAGTAGACGTGGTGTAACATGTCATTCATGGTGTGTGTGTGTGTGTGTGTGTGTTTTTCTGTCTGTCTGTCTGTCTGTCTGGCTAGCTAGCTAGCTAGAGCTATCTATCCATTCATTCATTTATTCATAAAGGAAAAAGGTTCCCCTTGCACATATATGCTAGTCATTCCCAACTCTAGGGGGCAGTACTCATCTCTGTTTCAAAGCCGAAGAGCCAGCAGTATCCGAAGATGTCTCCGTGGTCATGTGGCCAGCATGACTCAATGCCAAAGGCGCACGGAACGCTATTACCTTCCCACCAAAGGTGGTCCCTATTTTTCTACTTGCATTTTTTAATGTGCTATTCGAACTACTAGGTTGGCAGAAGCTGGGACAAGTAACAGGAGCTCACTCTGTTACGTGGCACTAGGGATTCAAATTGCCTAACTGCTGACCTTTCTGATCAACAAGCTCAGTGTCTTAGCCACTGAGCCACTATGTCCCTTTTTACATACATACATACATACATACATACATACATACATACATTCACACACACACACACACACACACACACAAACACACACACACACAAGGTAAATATACATGATCAATTGGCTGAAGAGCTGGTTTGTAAAAATTGGCACAGATATCCTTTCTAAATTTGCTGTGACACATTCATATACTGTATATATCCGCCAAGCAGGGATGTGCAGTCACTAGAGGCAGGGGAGGCGAGGCCTCACCAGTCTCCTGAGGAAAAGGAAAGAATTTTAAAGAATGTTTTAAAAATAATTTAAAAAGCCAAGGTAGTTGCTGCCAGACTACAAGTCACAGTGACTTTGAGTCTGCTTAGTGTTAACTGTAGAAGGAGGTGAGAGAACTTTGGGCCTCCTTTGCATAAATAATTTTTCGCCTTTTAAGAGTTAATCAAGGGTTAAAAAGGGAAAAATTTCATATGCAAAGGAGGCACGTGATTCTCCCGCCTCCTGATCTTGGAGCAGTGAATCATGCCTTGGCCTTGCAGTTGAGCATGCTTACGTTGTGCAGGTTATTTCAGAGGGCGTGCTTCAGAGAAGAGAGGAGTGGGAGAGAAGGAGGAGGCTCGCTCTTGTCAGAAGAGACCGCACGAGAGCCGAGTCCGGGAGGAGTCAGTTCTTCGAGCAAACTTCAGGCTCGAGGGACCGCCTTCCCTCCCGCCGCTTGGTTTATTTTTTTGCAAAGGAGCCGACACTCCTGGAGGCTTCGGAGCAACAGCCGTGACTGCGATGGGCTTTGGCTCAGCTGGCTGGGTTTGGGATTCTACCACCCCGGATGGGACGGAGGGGGAAAGAGACTCTCAGGGCTGAAAACACAGCATCCTTCCCACCACCTGAGTGGAAGGTAAGCAGAGTGCTGGCCAGAAGGAATGGCGTGCTGCCTTTTTGGCCCTCAGGCACGTGTCAAGTCGCGGGTGGCCCTCTATAGGCGCTCGGACGGCGTGGCTGCCTGTAGTATGTATGTTGCCTACTATTTTATTATATGTTTTTATCTTAATGTCTGTATTCCCCCTTCCCGGTTTTGTGTGAGCCACCCTGAGTCCCCTCAGGGAAAAGGGCGGCCTACAAATACTAATAAAACTAAACTAAAAACTAAACTAAACTAGTAGAAACTTTTGGGGGGTTGAAGTAGAGGACTCCGTAAAAGGGCAAGTCTTTCAAAGCCTGTAAGGCGCGGTGGGCGGCATCCTTGTTTGGGTCCAAGATAAGGCAGAGTTAACCTCCAAGAGTTGCCTGTGGCTGATTTTTCCCCCTTCTCTCTCTTTTGCTCTCTCGCTCTCTCTTTTCAACCCTCCGCCTTGGACAAATCACTGGCACCAAAATGTCTGCTTTATAGACCGGTGCTTGGAGATAGACCTTGATCTCAAGCAGGTGAACCGTGAGGGACAGGGAGGGAGGGAGGGGCTGCCTGCCTGCCTGTGTGGAGTGCGAAAGCAAGAAACTGGTATGACTGAGGGTGGCCAGAGATGCGCACCTGGGTTTTTTGGGTGCGCTCGGTGTGTGGGTGTGAGGGAGTGAGTGTGTAAGTGAGGGAGTGCGGGGGGAGGAGAGCCCAGAGTGGCAGTCACCCACCTACCTACCATGCCTCACCAGCCATGAAGCTCACCGCATGTCTCTGCCGCCAAGATAGCAATGTTAAAATTCATCATCTATTTGACATTTCTATTTCTTTATTATACTCTCATGCGTCCTTAAGCGGCATTATTCTCTCACTGAAATTGTAATGAGGACATCAAAAGCAAAATTATGTAAGAAAACTCCCCACTATCCTTTTACAGCGAACTGTAGGCTTTCAGCTGGAAGAGAGGAATGTTTTTTGCAACTTGTATAGATATAGAATTTGAAGACATTCATGGGAAATAGGTCTGGCCGCTATCAAAGGGAGATTAGCAGCCCCCAGCCTACACTTTCTTGCATGCCTGAGCAAACCATTTCGTTGAAAATTTTAAATGGAGAATTGCTTTAAACGACAAAGTCTGTTATAATTGATTTGAACAGTTTAACGAAAGGATTCCAAACACGATGATGTGAAAAAATATTATTATTATTGGGATATTTCATCCCTTCTTCCCATCATATTTCATGAGCACAGACACTTTTGTATGTTGGTATTGCTCATTCTGAAATTTTTACGTACTGTAAGAAAGGAGCAAGTAACACAACTTCAAAGCACCACACCTGCTTTCATGTTTCCCTTCTATCCATAGACATGTTTTTACCATTTATATATTGTATTTGCAGGCCCCACTTTTTCTGACAACTTTGACCCTTCGTGTATAGGTTTCTTTCTCCCTTCTCACATCACTTTCTCTCATTCACTTTCTCCACTTACCCTTGTATCTTCCATTCTGTTCCTCTTCTAGGCTGGAAATTGGTTTTCAGGCAAAGGTTCAGGACAGAGTACTAGTACAGAAGACTCCTATTTTTCCCTTGAATTTCCATCCTAGCAGAGACAGAAAAAAACAATAGTGACACAGCATAATATGAAGTTTGGAGGGATTCAACATGTAAGATAATCTGCTCAAGCTGGGCATTGGACTAGAAGACCTCCAAGGTCCCTATGATTTTAAGTTCATAGGCACCAGCTTGAAAAAGAGGAGTTAACAGGATGTCTCTGTCACAAACCAAAAATTCAACCTTTTCTTCTTTGATCCTCTAGTGATCAACAACTCATTCACTTTCACAGATACTGTGATAAGAAACCATAAGTTGAGTTCCTATTGGGGTTATATAATTAGGTTGTTTCTGGCCCCCAAATACAGTGCTTGTCTTCCTGCAGTGGGGTACTATTCATATGCTAAGCTTGTGACCTGCAGAAACCAGGGTGGGAAAAAGAATCAAATGATATTTGAAAATATAATTAAATTCCAAATGGAACACATGCTTTTCCTAAGAACAATCAGTTATTTGAGAGAGAAGAAAAATTCAGGAGTACTGTATAAAAATGAATGTGTTCACATTTTCGTTTTCCAGGTCAGAAACTAAAAATAAAATGAGGCCGACAAACCACAACAGAGATGTTGGGTCAATAGCATAAAATGGATAATGACTATATAAATGGAACTCTCTCTTATGTTGGGCCTGTTCACTGGGATTGAGTTCCCAACAAGCAAAAGCCATAAACATTGTAGGAAGAGGAAATAGGTGGAAGATACATAGAAAAAGGGAAGGGAGGGGAAGAAAAGGCTGCACTGAATAGACCAATTGAGGAAGGAAGTTTCCCACAATCAAAGCTGAAGAAGGCAAGCACAATCAGAAGGGACTTTTCAATGAATAGGGTCATTTTTGAGAAATGTGTATGACAGACGCTTATTGGGTACTGAATGATTCAGCTCCAATGTTGCATTATTGCACTATTTATTTATTGGATTTGTTATGGCTGTCCGACTCCAATAAGACATTGGGTGGTATATATTAAATCCAATACATAGATTAAAAACACTAAAGCACATAATTGCCTAGATAATAACAACACTCCCCAACATGCAAAAACTCAACTGGGACTCCATAACCACCCTAATGTCAAGCCTGAGAACAGAGCCAGATCTTAAGAGATTTCTGAAAACCAAGGAGGGGAGTCATGTGTATCACTGAGGGGGATATTTTTCCAGACGCAGGAGCTAAGTCAGAAAGATCACACTTCCTTGATCTCTTAAGATGACACAATTTTCAATTGATGGGGACTGGAATGTATCCACACTGTCTGAATAATCAGGTGGACAAAACCTATTAGGTGATGACTTGCATCTTGAATTGAATTCAATAGACAACTGGTAACCAGTGTAATTCATACAACAGTGATGATGCATGGACACAATGATAAACATCCATTATTGCTTTGGACGGCTGCATTTTGAACCACTTGTAGCTTCCAGCTGGTCTTCAAACACAGTCCCATGCAAAGTATATTGCTGTAGTCCAATCATGTGAGGACTAGGGGATGAATAACTGTTTTGAGGGCCTCCAAGTCAAAGAAAGTGCTCAAGTAGGGCACAAGATGGACCTGTGCAAGGCTATATCACCACCTGCTCTTTGAGCTGTAACTGCCAGTCCAAAAAGATCTGTATATTTTAGACTAGTCTTGAGTGTGGATAAGGAATTTAATACCAAATGTGAAAAAGTCACCTCAAGCAACTATAATCACTTAATTTTCTCAAGACGGGGACAAAAACTGTTCCTTCCCATCTACACCCAAACAGCTTCCAGACCCTGGGTCAATTCATTGATACATCATATTCACAGCCCATAACTGGATATGCATAATTGGGTTTCATACATATGTTGATAATACCCAACCCTAAAAATGATTAAACAGGAGGAATGAGACAGCCAAATCCTGAGGTACCACAGAAGTGAATGGCTGCTGGCGAATTTGTCCCCACCCCCTCTTAGATGTCCCTGCCCAATTCAACATTAAAAGCTTGTTGTTTGGCTGAACCATTGCTGAGAAACAAGAGCAATCATGAGATTTGTTCCTTATTAGAAGTGTGTAACTTTTCCAGACCATGAGCTATGCTTGGCCTTTGAGTAGCATGCCCGTGATGGACTTGAAAAAAAGTTGACAAATGTTGACTTGTGTAGGCAACATGGCTCTTCGTCAAGCTTGTGCTTAATAATTTTATATTTTTGTCACATGAAAGCAGTCACATGTAACAGCTTGCAATGATTTGTGGAGACCACACCAGAGTCCTTACGCAAATGACCTAAATTGATGTATATGAAGTAAACAAAATCTAATTTAATGTAAATTTTAAGTCTTTGTCCGAATAATACAATTGATCTAGCCTGCTGTTTTGAGTGCTATCCAGAAATTATCTATTGTAAAATGTGTGGAATTGAATTTAAACTGATTACTCTGTTTAAAAACTTCCTAAAGAGTCTCAGGAGCTATGAAAAAGAAGTCCAGAGAGCACAATAGCTCATTTCTGCTATATCAGTGGTGAGATTCAGCCAGTTCGCACCTATTCAGGAGAACCGGCTGTTAATTTTCTAAGCAATTCGGAGAACTGGTTGTTAGAAGAAATCTCATTTTGTTTTTTTCCCCACTTTACAGGGCTAATCCTGTAAGGAAGGCAGGAAGGAAACGTTCTTATGTTTCTAGGCTAATCTTTATCGCCCTTCTTACTGTCTCTCTGGTTAATCCTTATTACATTGTAATAACTAAGGTGAAGCACCCATTGACATGAGTGACGTTGAGTCGGCCACACCCACCCAGTCACATGACCACCAGGCCCTGCCTACCCAGCTGGTCATTAGGGCAGAGAACTGATTGTTAAATTTTTTGAATCCCACCACTGTATAGACCTAATATAGATAGTTAATGAAAGGGCTTAAATAGCATGTTTAGAGTCAGGTTGGTCTAGTAGTTAAGACACTAGGCTAGAAAGCAGGAGTTGTAAGAGTTCAAATCCTGCCTTAACCATGAAAGTCAGATGAATGACTTTGGGCCAGTTACTCTCTCTCAGCTCAACCCACTTCACCGGGTTGTTTTTGTTGTATGGAAAATAGGAGGAAGATGTATTGGGTTATTTGTGAAAATAATAAAGATGGAATACAAACAAACAAATAAAGAAATAAATATTGGCAACTGTGTGCATTTAATGGAGAGAAACTGGAAGACCTCTAACCTGATCCTCCGTTGCCTTGGAATGAATACAAACACAAAGTCTTTTTTCTTGTGTAATGCCCACATAAGAGAGGGGAATAGCAGATGCCAATCCTATTTTCCTTAACCTTTCTGTGGATGGCAGGAAAGAATTGGCCTTTAGCGTACAAAAGCCCAGGTGCTCCTTTACAGTCTGTTTACAGCTTTTGTAAGGTCAGTGTGGGCCTGTATAGTTTGGACACAGCTGCTATCTTTCCCTTTTCTTTATCCTTTTTTTTTTTAAAAAAAAAGCCTTAATCTGCCACTGAAGAGATTTGTAAAGCGGCCCAAAGCCTTAATTGATGCCCAGCAAGATTTGTCCACAGCTGAGTCACTGCTTAAAGAGCTGCCCTTTGTTGTATGACTCTTCTATTGAACATCCTTTCAGAACGGAGTTAATTTTAGAAAGGTAGCATTTTAACTGCAACATTTAGCAGTAATAATATGTCACAGAACAGTGTAAATGAGGTGGAAATAAGTCACAGATGGGTTGGAAATATTATCAGAGGGAGAATTGGACGATGAAATTGTAGTGCAGTGTTTCTAAATCTCAGCAACTTTAAGACGTGTGGACTTCAACTCCCACAATTCCCCAGGCAGCATGCTTTATTGCCTGCCTAATAGGAGATGTGGTGGCTCAGTGGCTAAGACGCTGAGCTTGCTGATAAGATAGGTCGGCAGTTTGGTGGTTCGAATCCCTAGCGCCACGTAACGGAGCAAACTCCCATTACTTGTCCCAGCTTCTGCCAACCTATCAGTTCGAAAGCATGCAAAAATGCAAGTAGAAAAATAGGAAGCACCTTTGGTGGGAATGTAACAGAGTTCCATTCGCCTTCGGCGTTTAGTTATGCTGGCTACATGACCATGGAAACGTCTTCGGATGGCGCTGGCTCTTCAGCTTTTAAACAGAGATGAGCACCACTCCCTAGAGTCGGGAACAACTAGCACATATGTGTGAGGGAAACTTTTACCTTTACTAATATGAGACCAAAATACAACCCCAACAGAACCAAATGTAGAACAGAGCGGGTCCCTTGCAGAATACCTGCCTAGCTAGATAACTGCTGTGGAACAGAACAGCATGATTTAAGGAATACAAAAGTAGGATTATCACCACCAAGGTAATTCCAGAGGCAATTTTCCTAAAACCCTAGAAATTGCCCAGGGAATTATAGTCTAAATCATCAGAAAGAAAGCCTTGTAACCCCTTTTGTCTTCCTACAGCAGTGGTGTGTTGCAGGCGGTACGCCCTGGTAGTGGAGCCTGCCCAGAGCACTGGGTACCGTTCTGGTACAGTGCTCCAGAGGGCCCACTTGCCCGCCCGCGCTCCTTACCTGTCTTTAAAGTCTTTGGCGCTTCCGTGCACGGCACATACAACGCCTGTGCATACAGGGCCTGCGTGACACTCTGCCGAACCGCTGGAGTGTCACGGAGACTAGCGGAGGCATCTGGATGGTAAGACGCATGCACACGTTCGCCTGTGTGTGTGCACGCTACGCATGTCCATGTGGACAACGCTGGGCCCGTTCCAACCATATCGGTTGGAAAGGGATCTGGAACCCATCACTGTTCTACAGGTATGAGATCACACAGTGCCCTGAGTCACTTTGTTGTGAGATGGAAGTCTATAGAAATATGACAAATAAATACAACATATATGCACTCATGTATATGGCATTAATACTGTTTGCTTTATTAACATAGAAAAATAACTGTCTGGTACTATTTTCTTAGATAAACCATTTTGTTTATCTCATCAATTCCTGGGACCTGTTCAAAACTGTCTTGGCTCTAGTTCCTTTTTCACCTGCCACAAAGTTTTTGCCTGCCAGTTAGTTTCATGCAGGAGTTGATTACATCTGCTTATTTTGGTGGTGTCATGTTTTTCTTCCCCGGTAAATGAATTGGGGTTATCGATCAATGGTTGACAGTTACCTCTGCAAATAAATGTACCCCCACCACAATCACAACTGTGATGTTGTATCAGTGGATTATATTTGTGCTGAGTTTAACTTTCCCAGATCTAAGATTTTAACATCGTGACAGAAGAAAAAAAGGAACAAGACCCAATGCCTTGTTGAGTCTTGAAGTGCAAGTGGCTATGCTGTCAATGTGTTTGGAAGAGGATCTGTTTTTCTCTAAGCACTTACATTCTTAACAGCAGGAAGCCAAGGGTGCAAACTGTACAGGATTCACTAGTTGTCCCTAAATTCTCTTTTTTCTTTATTCATATGCATTTCAGCAAGGATTAAAGGATGTGTCTGTACAACAATAGCCCAGGGACAATGTGCAGCTTTTATATATTTTATATGTGGCCCAAGAGAATTCCTCTACTCTCAATGCAGCCCAGGCAAGTCAAAAGGTTGGACACCCATTGGTTAGATTGTAATCAAGCTCCTTGTAGAAGCAGATTGGGGAGATCAAATATGCTGAAATTGTAGCTGGTGGAGGTGAAATTGTGGGAATTTCAGAGTACTAGGATGGGAGATAGATAGATGATGGCATTTTTATAGGTGGTGAGTTATAGGAAGATGAGCCAATCACTTCTTTGCCTCAGAGAATTCAATAGGAGAAAGGGGAATTCTGGGAGTTGAAGGCCACATAGCTTAAAGTTGCTAAGGTTGAGAAATACTGCCCTAATTCAAGCAATGTTTCTCTTCCAAATCACTACCTGTTACAGCAGTGCTTCCCAAACTTTTTCCTTCATTAGCCAAAACTGCTGGTAAGAAAGTCTTTATTTAAATATCCCTGTTGTAATTGGATAATGGGTTTGTACGTCATTATCCCCAAAAAACCACTTTGACCCAATTTGGGGTATTTTATCCAGGTTCAGAAAACACTGTGTTACAGAGTAATATATGAACAATCCCAATCCATGTTTTTGAGTGCATTCATTTGTATGCATTTGAAAGTCAATTTGATCAATTTATCTAATTGTCTGCAGATAAGAAGCTATGCAGAACATACTTGATTGAAAAAGCATTTAAATCCTTATCCCCAAAGACAGCCCCTTTCATCATCGCCTCTGCTACATTTAAAAAACTATGTGGTTTGTAAAGATAGAATAATGACGTGGGTAGTTAGAGGGTCTATCAGGGCTGGAGGTGATTTTGTCATGCTGCAAAATGCTCATGTGGATGTGCCTAAATAATTATTTTTTGACCTGGATTTTAAATACAAACCTTTCTCACTTTTTCTCCTAAAAATACAAAGATGATACATCCTTTATTACAAAGCAGTGGTCCTCAACCTCAGGTCCAAGGACCAGGATCAGTCTGCAGCCTGTTGGAAACAGGACCGTGTAACCGATGGGCAGATATGTGAAGCTGCATTTGTGCAAGCAGCAGGCATGCATGCACAAAACCATCCTCTTTCCCCTCCCCCACTGCCACTGGTCTGTAAAGCTGGAAAGGTTAGGGACCGTGGTTATAAAGGACAGTCCTGTAGCCCCTCTTTGAAATGAAGATTCATGCAAATTAAAACAAGCAGAACTGTCTTCTGTGTCTACTCAGTTAGCTGTGGTTTGGCACTCAGCCTCTTTCTAAAATTTATATCCAGTAACTGTCACCTTCTAAGCACATGACATTTTCCCAATATGATTGAAATAATTGCCTGCCTTTGAATTTG